>NW_022589717.1:26751046-26872245 GCF_004348235.1 Phoca vitulina | reverse complement strand
GGGGCAAAGGGAGAGGGAAAAGCAGGCTCCCTGAGCTGGAGGAGGGTCTTGTTCCCAGGGTCCTGGGATCTGACCTGAGTGGAGGGCAGACACTTAACCGACTGAGCCACCCAGGTACCCCTTTTTTGAACCTCTAAAGCCCATTTAAAACATATTACATATTTTAAATAGCTGTACATTGATTTACTCACAGTGTATGTAGATACTTGTAGAGTTGTAATTAAGCATACATTTTGTAGAATGAGACTTAAGGAATAGATAATGCTTAACGTTTTAATTGCTTGAAGACCAGATTGATAACACCAAGTCTCTTGTACTTCTAAATAGTCTTAATTTAGTGTACACACTGGGTCTTCTCTTTTCCCTAAAAGCTTATAAGTTGAAGGAACTAATTGCTTTTTTTTGGCCTATCCATCTATTATGTTTCAGTGACTTTAAGATACTATTAATTGTAAAGTGCATCATTATCTTATATGCCACCAAGGGAGAGAAAACATTGTTTATTAAACTATGAAACAATGCTTTCTTACCACTTAAATTTGAAAAAATTTTTTGTTGATAAGGCAAACTAAAGTTGCAAAAAATCTGCATATTCCTTTTTCTAGATTCATCTGTTATTAACATTATATCCCATTAGAGACACAGCGAGAGAGGGAACAGAAGCAGGGGGAGTGGGAGAGGGAGAAGCAGGCTTTCTGCGGAGCAGGGAGCCTGATGCAGGGCTCGATCCCAGGACCTGAGATTGTGACCCGAGCCGAAGGCAGACGCTTAACGACTGAGCCACCCAGGCGCCCCTCTCTTCAGTCTTTTTTAATCTGGAATAGTTCTGCAACCTTTTTTTTTTTGGTCTTTTATGATGTTGATAAATTGAGTAATATAGTCTTTTTTAAAAGTAGAGTGTTTCTTATTTTGGGTTTTTCTGGTAATTGCTCATGATTAGATTCAGGTTATAAATTCCTGATAAAAATTTCACATAGTGGTGTTCTTTTCTTAGGGCATCAGATCTATGGTCCTACAATAGTCATTTGGTCTTCATTGGTGATGATAATTTTTATTACTTGCTCGAGATGTTGTCTTATTTCTCCCCTGTATAGCTATTATTTTTACCCTTGCAATTAATAAGCAATCTGTGAGGATACATTTTAAAACCATGCAATTATCTTGCTCCTCTTCAAAATTTCTCCCTTAAGTTAGCATGACTCTTGCCTAAACAAATCTTTATAATGGTAGTTGCAAAACAGTAATTTTTAAACTCTAGCATTCCTTTCACATTTACTGTTCAGCCTTGGAATTCTACAGAGAGCAAGAATCCTCTCTTCTCCCCCATTTACATATTTATTTATCTACTTATTATAGATAAAACTCTTGGATTCCTATTTTTTCTAGTTGTTTATAAAGTATTATTGCCCTAAATTATTTTGATGTTCAAATTTTGATATATTTGCATTTATTCTGATGCAATAATATGTTCCAAGCTAATCTCATATCTATCCTGGAATGAGCCACTTTTCTGAGGAGCTTAGGTTCCTTTTTGGGGAATAGTCTTAAGAGACCAGGATTTGGGTGCTAGGTGTTCTCATTATTCTGGAGGTATCTTTGCTTTTGGGTTCTTTCAGTTGACAGAGGAAAGAAACATGTGCATGTGTTTATATATGTAAATATGAATATATATACACACACTTGTGTATATATACTTATATGCATCCATAAACATATTTAACTTTGTATATGTTTATATGTATGCACACACCTACATATTTTAGAATTTTTGAGTTCACACTGATCTCTCCAAATCCAGTCCATCCCTATAGGATTCTTGTCTCCCACTGTTCCATATTTATCCGCCTCCCCCTCCACAGTGAGAACTCTGGCTTCCAAAAGTATCTATATATCTCATTTGCTCAGTTGTAAAATACTTTTTTTTTTTTTTTAGATTTTATTTATTTATTTGACAGAGAGAGACACAGCGAGAGAGGGAACACAAGCAGGGCAAGTGGGAGAGGGAGAAGCAGGCTTCCTGTGGAGCAGGGAGCCTGATGCGGGGCTCGATCCCAGGACCCTGGGATCATGACCTGAGCCAAAGGCAGATGCTTAATGACTGAGCCACCCAGGCGCCCCTGTAAAATACTTCTAAAATAGTTACAGAATTGCTGGAGCTATATACCACTACCACACACACAGAAAGCCTACCTACTAAAAAGAATCCGTTCGTTTGCTGCTCAACCCCTACTCCAAGACTGAGGCTATATATTTAGTTAAATACTGTGTTTATAAATTATTTGGAGTTCTCCTTTCTGTATGATTATGGTATTAATTTGAACTGCAGTTGAATTCTTTGTTTTGATTTTAGTGCCCCCTCCATCTTTCTTGATTTAATAAAAACTTATATTGAATATATGGAACATATTCCTTTCTCTCATGGGTAACCAGCTTAATTGTTTTCTGATTTGCCTTTAACTTGTTTTTGTTAAGCAAAGCAGATGTGTGTGTGTGTGTGTGTGTGTGTGTGTGTGTAGTAGCATATGCTTTTTTTACCCCCAATAATTTTTATTTTTTTATTTTTATTTTTTTAAAGATTTAATTTATTTATTTGAGAGAGAGAGAATGAGAGAGAACACATGAGAGGGGGGAGGGTCAGAGGGAGAGGCAGACTCTCTGCTGAGCAGGGAGCCCGATGCGGGACTCGATCCCGGGACTCCAGGATCATGACCTGAGCCGAAGGCAGTTGCTTAACCAACTGAGCCATCCAGGCGCCCACCCCCAATAATTTTTATTATGGTAAAGTATATGGAGCATAAAATTTACCATCTTAATCATTTCTAAGTGTATAGTTCAGTAGTAGTAAGTACATTCATATTGTGCAACCATCAACACCACCCATCTCCAGAATTCTTTTCATCTTGTAAAACTGAAATTCTACACCCATTAAACAATAACTCCACATTTCCCTCTTCCCTCAGCTGCTGACAACCATCATTCTCCTCTCTGTCTCTGTGATTCTGACTACTTTAAGTACTACTTGGAATTACACTGTATTTGCTTTATTGTGACTGGCTTATTTCACTTATATGACCTCCTCAGGATTCATCTGTTTTGTCATATATTGCAGGATTTCCTTCCTTTATAAAGCTGAATAATATTCATTGTGTGTATATACCACATTTTGCTTATCCATCTGTTGATAGGTACTTGGATTATTTCTACAATGTGGCTATTGTGAATAATGCTGCTGTGAACATGAGTGTACAAATATCTCTTCGAGACCTTGCTTTCATTCCTTTTGGGTATATACTCAGAAGTGGAATTGCTGGATCATGTGGTAATTCTGTTTTTGATTTTTTGAAACTGCCATACTGATTGCCACAGTGGCTGTGCTATTTTACATTCTCCCCAACAGTGCACAGAGGTTCTAATTTCTCCACATATTTGCCAACCCTTCTTATTTTCTTTATTTCTTTTTTGGTAGTAACTATCCCAGTGGATGGCTCCTTGTAGTTTTAATTTGTATTTTCCTAATGATTTGGCATCTTTTTATGTGATTATTGGCCATTTGTATAGTCTTTGGAGAAATGTTTATTCAAGTCCTTTGCCCATTTTTGAATTGGGTTGTTCGCTGTAGAATTTTACAAGTTCTATATAGATTCTAGCTATTAATCCCTTATCAGATATGTGATTTGCAAATATTTTCTCCCATTCTGTGGGTTGCCTTTTTATAGATAGTGTCTTTTTAAATAGACTTTTTTTTTTTTTAGGGAGGGGGAGGGGCAGAGGGAGAGGGAGAGAAAGAATCTTAAGCAGGCTCCACGCCCAGGGCTCCATCTCACAATCCTGGGATCATGACCTGAGCGAAATCAAGAGTGAGATGCTTAACCGACTGAGCCACCCAGGCGCCCTGATAGTGTCTTTTGATGGACAAAATTTTAAAATTTTAATGAAGTCCAGTTTGTGGGTTTTTTTTTTTTTTTAATGTTTCTTGTGCCTTTATTGTCATATCCAGGAAATCATTGCCAAATCCAGTGTTGTGAAGCCTTTGTCCTGTTTTAAGTTTATTACAGTTTTAGATCCTACATTTAGATCTTTGATCCATTTTGAGTTAATTTTTTCGTATGGTGTAAGGTAAAGGTGTAAGTTCATTCTTTTGCATATTCAGTTTTCTCAGAATCATTTGTTGAGAAGACTGTCCTTTCCCTTTTTTTTCTTTAAAGATTTTATTTATTTATTTGACAGAGAGAGACACAGCGAGAGAGGGAACACAAGCAGGGCGAGTGGGAGAGGGAGAAGCAGGCTTCCCACCGAGCAGGGAGCCCGATGTGGGGCTTGATCCCAGGACCCTGGGATCATGACCTGAGGCGAAGGCAGACACTTGACGACTGAGCCACCCAGGAGCCCCTGTCCTTTCCCTTTTGAATAGTCTTGGCACCCAGCATAAACTTTTTTGAACTTTACTATTTTCACTTAACAGTTTCTCATGGAAATCACTCTGTATTATTCCTTAGAGATCTTCGTCATTTTTTATAGCTGCATGGTTTTCTTTTGTGTGTATATGCCATTGTTTATTCAACTAATCTCCTGTACTTGGACATTTAGGTAGTTTCCAATATTTCCAAATAATGCTGTGATAAATAACCTTTGATTTACTCAAAACAGTTTTTATATGGTGGAGGTATATCCCCAAGATATATTCTTAGAAGTGGAATAGCTGGGGGCGCCTGGGTGGCTCAGTTGGTTAAGCGACTGCCTTCGGCTCAGGTCATGATCCTGGAGTCCCAGGATTGAGTCCCGCATCAGGCTCCCTGCTCAGCGGGGAGTCTGCTTCTGCTTCTGACCCTCTCTCCTCTCGTGTTCTCTCTCTCATTCTCAGATAAATAAAATCTTTAAAAAAAAAAAAAGAAGTGGAATAGCTGGTTAGAAGTGTAAATGCATTTGTTGTTTTGTTAGATAGTAGGAAATATTCACCTTCATGTGGGTTGAACCATTTTGCATTCCCACTAGCAATATATGAAAGTGCCTCTTTACTCACAATGTATATTGTTAAGCTTCTGATGTTTTTGCTAGTCTGATGGGTGAGAAATCGTATTTCAGCACAGTTTTAAATTTGTATTTCTCTTATGAGTGAGTTTTTATATCTTTTCAGTTGCTTAAGGACCATTTTTATATTGCTTTGTAATTTTTGTATTTATGTCTTTCATCCATTTTTTTTAAATCAAATTTGTGGTCTTTTTTCCTTTAATTAAAAAATATTTTTGCATGTGAGGGATACTAGCCTTCTATCTTAGATATACATTGCAAATACTTTCTCCTAGTTTGCTCTTTGTCTTTTAGCTTTGTTTATGGTATTTTGTCAAGAAAAACATTTTATTTCATATAGTTAAATTTAATAATTTTTTTCCTTTTCTATGATTGGATTTTTAATCTTAATTAGAAAGGCTTTCCCTAAATTCAACTTATATAGAAATTTGCCCATTTTTTTCTATTAATTGTATGGTTTCATCTTTTACATGGAGATTTCTGATCCATTCATCTATTTTATCTTTTTGTCTTCAATTTTATCTTTTTTTCAAATGGCTATTTATTTGTCCTAGTACTAAAGGCCAACTTCACTCAAATGATTTGGATGACCACCTTTTTCATATACTTGATTTTTTATATTGGTCTGTTTCTGAACTTTTCTGTTCTGTTTGTCTATTCTTGCCTCATTACTATACTGTTTTTTTTTTTTTAAACAGTGGATTTTTTCTTTTTTTTCTTTTTTTTTTTTTTTTTTTTAAAGACTTTATTTATTTATTTGACAGAGAGAGACACAGCAAGAGAGGGAACACAAGCAGGGGGAGTGGGGGAGGGAGAAGCAGGCTTCCCGCTGAGCAGGAAGCCAGATGCGGGGCTCGATCCCAGGACCCTGGGATCATGACCTGAGCTGAAGGCAGACGCTTAGTGACTGAGCCACCCAGGCGCCCCTACTATACTGTTTCAATTTTAGAGGTTTTGTAGGACGTTTTAATATCTGGTAGAGTTAGTCCATCTTCATAGCTCTTTTTAGTGTTTTCCTAGCTGAATCTTGTGAATTCATTTTTCTTTATTAACATTAGTATCAACTTGTCCAGTTCCATTATAAAGCTCATTGGTGTTTTTATTGGAAACATATTGCATTTATTCAATATCATAGGTAGAACTGATATCTTAATTATATTGAGGCATTTTAACTTAAAGCATGGGACATCTTTCCATTTGTTCAAGTCTACTTTTGTTCCTTTCAGGAAAGTTTATTATTCATATAGATTTTTATGTTAAGGTTATTTTTCTTAAGATCTTGTTTATTTATTTTAGAGAGTGAGTGAGTGGAGGGGAGGAACAGAGGGAGAGGGACAAGCAGACTCTGCGCTGAGCATGGAGCCCAACACAGGGCTCGATCCCAAGACCCCGAGATCATGACCTGAGCTGAAGTCAGACACTTAACCAACTGAGCCACCCAGGCACACCTTATTAAATTTATTCTTAATTATTTTTCTCTTTTATGTGCTAATATAAATGGGGTTTTCTCACCCATTGTATCTTGTAACTGATTGTTGTATCAGTAAGGTATTTTATTCTATACTTATTGGAAACACCCTTAATTGGACATGAAATTTTTTCCCATATGTCATTTCTTTGCACACATATAAAGACAAGTATAAGCAAAATAAATTGTTTAAGAGATATCTAGAACTCTTTGATATTCAGAGTCCAAATCTTCCAAATCACTTTTTGATTCAGATATATGTATTTATATACCAATATCATCCTCTGTACCATCAAAAATGTTGGTGACGTAGCATTCTTAAAAAAAGTACTTCATTATCATCTCTGGGATTTTCTTGCAAGCCACTGTCACCTATTTTGCAAATTTTGATGCTGGTGCTCTCTTGATTTTATCAGAAGTTACTAATGGATGCTTTTTAAGACAAAACTAGGACTCAGTCCTTTCTCAAATGATACTTAAGTCATTTTTGACAAGAATGGCTGCATTGTCCAGTCTTACCACTAGAAATAACAGCCAAATTTCTACAGGACTATTGCCTGGTTAACAAAGATACCACTGTATGTAAAATGCACTCCTTTCAGAGATACTAAAATATGAAAATTAAAAGAGCCTTAGAATTGATGAAATATAGTATCTGGTCTTATGTTTCCTTGTCTATATTTTTATTTAACAGCTTTGTCTTCAAAAACCTTCGTTTATTTTGATTGGAATTTCCTTTTGTAGGGATTGAAATTTCATCACTGATAGGAGTGATTGCTAAAGTGGGTGAAGGAAGGAAATGACAGCTTCCGTCTAGATTCAAAAATTTGTCTTTTTAAATTTGTTTTAGTGTGTTTAAAGTAGTATATACTATATTAATGATATATCACTGATGTAGAAGTCAGACTTTGGGCAACTGTGGTTTACTGAAAAATCAGCCCTGAGTCAGATAGTATTTTCCAAAGATGACTGCAACAATATCTTTCATCTCATATGTTCTTCTTACAGTGTGAATAGAAGTGATATCCTCTCCTCTTGAAACCAGAAGAGTTTTTGGGACTTTCAAAGAGTACAGCAGAAGTGACATGATGTGATTTTTGAGGCTAGGCAGAATGCTTGTGCCTGGAACCCTGAGCTGCAGTTCAAGTTCAGGTGTTTGAGATTACCAAATTGAGAGGGAGATCACATAGAGCGGCTCCAAAACTGTAGAAGAGAGAGCTGTCCAGCCACTGTCTTCTCCAGCTACCCCTACTCTCAAATCTTCCAGATCTAGCCACTGTAAAACTGCACCTGCCCCAAACTGGAAAGTGAGAGCACTTGAATATTTAACATAGGGCTGTATTCAAACAGTACATTAAAAAAGAAGTGGCTTTATTGACTCAATATTTTAAATTTCTGTTGTTTTTATTGAGATAAAATTTACATACCTTAAAACTCAGTATTTGAAACCATACAATTCAGTGATTTTAGTGTATTCACAAGGTTGTATAATCAACACTACTATCTAATTTGAGAATGTTTTAGTCACCCCAGAAAGAGATTCTGTACTCAGTAACAGTCACTCCCCATGCCTCCTTCCCTCCAGCCCCTGGCAACCATTAGTCTACTTTCCATCTCTATTATCAACTAATATTTAACACTTAATTTTTAAATTTGATTGTCTATCTCTCTTAGCACATTTGAAATAATACACTAGAAAGATCTCGAGGGTGCTTTCGGCTGTTTTGTTTGTTTGTTTCTGGCTGGTTTAATGGTAGCAGAAGTGACAGCTGAGAATGTTAACAATGTGGAGGACAGAATACAAAAATTAGTGTTTGATTATCTAAAGAATAGTAATGATATGACTAATGAATGAATATGTGCCATCAAGAAAGCATATTGATGGCTTTTTTTGAAAGAAGAAAAGTGTTTGCTGTAATGCTGACTTTGAAGCTTGGGGGTGGACAACAAACTCTTGTAAAAGTCAGTGTTATTCTGCTACTAGAAATAAAGCAAATGCAAGTTGATTAAAAAAATATATCTACTTTTCAGTGTTGTTAACATTAAGTGAAATCCTGTCAGTAAGAGGTACACACAATTATCCAGAAAAAGTTCATGTAAATTTCATCCTACTTTTAGATAAAATTCGTATATTTAGCCTTAATCTGAGAAAGGTATCCAAGCCATCTGGATAATTTATATCTGGATATAATATATCTGTGTAATTTTCCCTTGGAAGGCTAAGACTTGGTAAAAAAAAAAACTTGGATTGTAATTTCTTCTTCTTTTTTTTTTTTTGGATTGTAACTTCAAACATAGAAACAATCATTTTCTAATAAAATATGGTAGCAATAGTAGTCTTCAAAGTGGTATGCTAAAGATGATTCATTAATGTACATGAAAAAAGTATTAGAATTTATATTTATCTCGGGGCGCCTGGGTGGCTCAGTCGTTAAGCGTCTGCCTTCGGCTCAGGTCATGATCCCAGGGTCCTGGGATTGAGCCCCGCATCGGGCTCCCTGCTCCGCAGGAAGCCTGCTTCTCCCTCTCCCACTCCCCCTGCTTGTGTTCCCTCTCTCGCTGTGTCTCACTCTGTCAAATAAATAAATAAAATCTTAAAAAAAAAAAAAAAAAAAAGAATTTATATTTATCTCTTAATGAGTAATAAAATAAAAAATGATAAAAATTTTAGCTTTACAGTAGTGCCCCTCATTGGATCAGATGAGGTTTATAGCTTGTGTGGCATCCTGAGGAAGTCTGGAGGGGTGGTAATGCAAACCTCACATATGTATTTCCCTTCAGTTTATTGTTATGTGTTTACTTGTGCCCCAAGGTTCACTCATTATAGCATGATGGAGTTTTTTTTTTTTTTTTAAGATTTTGTTTTTATTTATTTGACAGAGAGAGACACAGTGAGAGAGGGAACACAAGCAGGGGGAGTGGGAAGGGAGAAGCAGGCTTCCCGCCTAGTGGGGAGCCTGATGCAGGGCTCGATATCAGGACCCTGGGATCATGACGTGAGCCAGACCCTGGGATCATGACCTGAGCCGAAGGCAGACGCTTAACGACTGAGCCACCCAGGCGCCCCCATGGTGGAATTTTTAAACTTTAAATTTAAAGCCGAGATAGGCATTTTTTTTATTACAGATAAATTTATTTAAGTAACTTTCAGTGGTATTTTTATAAATATAAATACAATCTGCCCTTTAATGTTTTAAAGTAGCATTTTAGCTTTGAGTGACAAAGAACTTCTTTAAAAAAAAAAAATTAAAAAAAAAATTTTTTTTTAAAGTAAGCTCTACTCCCAACGTGGGGTTTAAACTCATGACCCCGAGATCAAGAGTTGCTAAGCCAGCCAGGCACCCCAAGAACTTTTTTTTTTTTAAAGATTTTATTTATTTATTTGACAGAGACAGAACAAGAGAGGGAACACAAGCAGGGGCAGTGGGAGAGAGAGAAGCAGGCTTCCCGCTGAGTAGGGAGCCCGATGCGGGGCTCCATCCCAGGACCCTGGGATCATGACCTGAGTTGAAGGCAGACGCTTAACGACTGAGCCACCCAGGTGCCCCCAAGAACTTCTTTTTGAATGAAATTTATTCTGTAAAAATGGATGTTTGGAAATATTTACATTATTTTCTCACTTTGTTGCTGGAAAGGGTGTTATAAAAGTTAAACCTTGAAAAACATAGGAACAAAATTCTAATCCATTTTTTTAAAATGAGTTATAATGAATTTTGAACTTACATTTTAAAAGCAAAACACTTTGTAATAAATTTGTAAGAAAAACTGGGAAATTATAACTGAATTTCAGTGAAGCCAGTGAATCTCATCTTATAATTGGATTTACATATATATATATTTTTTAAAGATTTTTTTAAATTTATTCGTGAGAGAGAGAGGGGAGGGAGAGGGAGAGGCAGACTTCCCGCTGAGCAGGGAGCCAGATGCGGGCTTGATCCCAGGATCCCAGGATCATGACCTGAGCTGAAGGCAGACACTTAACCACCTGAGCCACCCAGGCACCCCTGGATTAACATATATTTGTGTATTCCTCTTCTAATTTGTTTTGACATTAAAGCTTTGATTAGATCTTTTAATTGCTGTATCACAGTTTAAGCCAAGATTTAAAAAAATGCATATTCATTAAAATCCCTTTCACTTAAAAAAGGCAATAATTTAAAGAAGAGGGTGCAAAAGGATTTTTTCTATCAGGATAAAAATTAAAAAAATTGTTTATCTCTTTACCTCACTTAATTTCTTTTTTTTATTTTTATAACATATATATTAGATTAGTATTTAGTAGTCCATATATAATTCATTAATATGTCTTTGCTCTGATTACTTAATTTTTGCTGATAAGAATGTGTAATCTAAGGTTTGGAGGTCATTAATCCAGATTATTGTCTGCTGTTTCAGTGGGAAATTTGAACTCTGCATCAGTATTGAAGTGTTTCTGCTTGGAGGGCCACTATTCTGTTAGGTCATTTGAATTTGAGCATACAGGGATGCCAAATTTGTCAAGGTTATTCAAGTACTTTTCTTCCTCAGTCTCTTTCTACTCTTCTGGACCTCCAATGACATGTGTGTTAGACTTTTGATACTCCAATATGTCCTTAAGATTATTTGTTTTTTTAATAATCTTCTTTGTTCCTCAGATTGGATAATTTATGTATATGCTTTTTGATATTTAATTTTTAAATTTAAATTCAATTTAATTAACATATAGTGTATTATTAGTTTCAGAGATAATTTGGTGATTCATCAGTTGCATGTAACACCTAGTGCTCATTACATCAAGTGCTCTCCTTAATGCCATCACCCAGTTACCCCATTCCCCCACCCACCTCTCCTCTACAACCCTCAGTTTGTTTCCTATAGTTAAGAGTCTCTTATGGTTTGTCTCCCTCTCTGTTTTCGTCTTATTTTTCTTTCCCTTCCCCTATGTTCATCTGATTTGTTTCTTTAATTCCACATATGAGTGAAATCAAATGATCTTTGTCTTTCTCTGGCTGACTTATTTTACTTAGCATAATGCCATCTAGTTCCATAGATTGCTTGATTTATATTGATTTATCTTTTTTTTTTTTTTAAAGATTTTATTTATTTATTTGACAGAGAGAGACAGCGAGAGAGGGAGCACAAGCAGGGGGAGTGAGAGAGGGAGAAGTAGGCCTCCCGCTAAACAGGGAGCCTGATGTGGGGCTTGATCCCAGGACCCTGGGATCATGACCTGAGCCGAAGGCAGATGCTTAACGACTGAGCCACCCAGGCTTAGTATATTTTTCAATAGAGCTTTCACTTCTAAAATTTCTCTGCTGAGAAGCACTCTTTCCATTCCTTTCACATTTCTTTACCTTTACCTGCTGAAGCTGTTATAAAGCTGCTTTAAAATCTTTGTCTAATAATTTCTACATCAGAGTCATCTAGTTGTAGCATGTTTATTGTAATTTTTCTTGAAATTCATCACATTTTCCTGACTCTTCCATATCATATATCAAGTAGTTTTCGTTTGTATCCCAGATTTTGTGAGTGTTACGTTGTCAGACCCTGAGTCCTGTTATAGTCCTTGGAGAAAGTTAATTTTTTCGTGTTAGCACGTGATCAGTTTGGTTAGGGGCAGACCACAAGGTCTGTGTTGCTTTCTGTGTTTGGTGGTTAGCTTTTTTCTTTTTCTTTTTTATTGTATTATTGACATACAATACTATATTAGTTTCGGCTGTACAGCATAGTGATTCGATATTTATATACATTACAAAATGCTCACCATGATAAGTCTAGTTATCATCTGTCACCATACAAAGTCGTTACAGTATTATTGACTGTATTTGCTATCCTGTACTTTACATAGACCCAGTGACATTTATTTTATAACTGGAAGTTTGTACCTCTTAATACCCTTCACTTATTTTGCTCAATCCACACTCCTTCCCCTCTGGCAACCACCAGTTTGTTCTTTGTATTTGTGATTCTGTTTCTGTTTTGTTTTGCTTGTTCATTTGTTTTTAAGATTTTGCATATAAATGAAATCATACAGTATTTGTATTTCTCTGTGTGACTTAATTTCATTTAGCATAATATCGTCTAAATCCATCCATGTTATTTCAAATGGCAAGATTTCATTCTCTTTTATGGCTGAGTAATATTCCAGGGTGTGGTGTGGTATGGTGCGGTGGTGGTGGTGGTGTGTGTGTGCATGTGCACTGTATTCTTTTTTTTTTTTTTTAGATGATACAGAGATCACAGCATATCAGTGATGAAAATAATTGATTATTTAATTATTGGTATTTGGACAACTGTTTAACCACTTGGAAAAAAATTAATCCAGATACTTACTATATACATTACTATAAATTCCAGAGTAATAATAATTGGAAGTAATAAATATGGTATGATGGAAGAGTGGTGCCCTACAAACTTTTTAATGTGGCAGCCTGGGAATAAGAGATTACAACAATGCTAGAAAAATACATGGGCAAGTGATTAGATAATCTTAGAGCAAAGATAATAACGGGAAAATGACTTTACTATGTAAAATTTTAACACTAGATAATGAAAGACACAAAAAATTGAAAACATTTGGGGCACCTGGGTGGCTCAGTCAGTTAAGTGTCCCACTCATGATTTCGGCTCAGGTCACGATCTCAGGTCCCGGGATTGAGCCAGCATTGGGCTCTGCGCTCAGTGGGGAATCCGCTTGAGGATTCTCTCCCTCTCCCTCTACCTCTTCCCCCAACTCATGCACTCTCTCTCTCTCTCTAAAATAAATAAATCTTTAAAAAAAACTGAAAACATTTGAAGATAAATGATAAACTAAGAAAACACATTTTCAACATATTTACCAGACAAAATATTTATATGCCAAATTTAAAGTTTCTATAAAATCTCAAATAAAAAAGATGCACATCTTCCCAATAGTAACGGAAGTGTAAGAATATATTTACAAAGAAATAATGTAAGCAACAAATAATATTATGCAAAAAAATTATTTACCCTCATTATTAATAAAGAGATGCTTAATAAGATACTTTTCCATCATAAAATTGGCAAGTATAAAATATTTATATGCAATACTAAAATTGGTGACCTTTTAGAGAAAATAGTCAATCTTATAAATTATTATTGAGCAAATTGTGCTATTTTTCTGACTTTAAAAATCTTGTTTCATCTTTAACCTGTCAATTTCACATCTAGGAATTTGTTCAAAAATTTTTTTTAAATTTTCTGCATTTATATTTATGATAACAAATTTCTTTAAAGCAACCTAAATACACAATATATTCAGCAAATAAAATACACAATATATTCACCAAATAAAATTTACTGGATCCCTGCATGAATATATGTTGTATACTAATTTTTATCACTAAGAAATATGTTTAACTATTATCAAATAAAATAGGTTGCAGGGCAGCATAGTTTGTCTTTATATATACGCCTGATTAATTTTAAGAGTAGGATAGAATTGGGTAGCAGGGGAATCTAATAAACCTGGTAGCAAACCTGAAGGGGCCAGTTGCTAGCTATATGAACATATTCCATGGCAATAAAATTCTACTCCTTTGAAATCTAATACACACAAATTTCAAGAAGCATTTATAAGAAAGTTCACAGCAGTGTTGTTCCTAATAGCCCCATCCATAATAGAATGGGTAGAAAAATGAAGCACATTCACATAACAAGGAAAGTAAACAGAATACAGCTATACAACAAGTATGACTCTCATAAACATAATATTGGGCAGAAGAAACATGACACATGCATACAGTATGAGTCTATTTATATAAAGCTTAAAAATCTAGTAAAGCAAAACCATATTATTTAGGCAAACAAGCATATGTGAAAAAAACTATGAAGAAAAATAGCAAGGAAACAATTAACACATAAGGATAGTAGTTACTAGAGCAGAGGTAAGAAGGCATTATAACCAATAATCCTATGGCCTCTGGCATGCTCACCGTGTTCTATTTCTTGACTTTGATGAAGAGGGAGGTAAGTGCATGGGAGATCACATTATAATAATTTACTTACATATTTATATTTTTATGCTTTACATGTATTATATTTCACAGTAAAATAAGGATTTTTAGAAGTTGGCATTTGTTTCTCTATCAGAAGCATCCAGGTCCTTTGATCATCTGATTAATGGGCTATAACATATGATGGGGTAAGAAGGAAGGACATGATCCCTGCAGCGTCTGTCACTCCATTCTGAGCCACTGCTCACCCAATCAATTTGTCTCCCATTGTAGAGAATATACTTGAGTTTTTCCAGGAGCAGGATGCATTTTGCTGCACCGTGCCTACTCCTTAGCCTTGTTGCCATAAGGATTAACATGAAGCATTTATAAAGCAGTTGGCCAGGTTTGCATGCCATCACTTCACAGGGCCAGATGTGGCCTGAACCCATGACCTTGTTAGTACCTACAGTAAATAACTGGAGGAACCAACTCGAGCAAGTCCTGGGTGGCTCAGTCAGTTAGGCATCTGACTCTTGGTCTCAGCTCAGGTCTTGATCTTAGGGTTGTGAGTTCAAACCCCATGTTTGGCTTCATGCTGGATGTGGAGCCTACCGTCACGCACAGAAGTCAAGCCGCCCACACATCCCATAGGATGCCTTCATTGTACACTCTTGAAAATGGATGCCTAATGATCACAGAGCAGCAAACGACCTGAACAGCCTGATTTGATAGAAGGGGGGACATATGTATGTGCCTCTGACATGTCCTTGGGCCCCTGTGTTTGGGTTTCCCTTCTTGGAAGGGGAAGGGGAGGTTCAGCAGTAGGGACAAATTACATTCTTCTCCTCTCTGGTTAATACTCACAGAACTTCTGGAAAGTTCATTTTACTCCTTTACCTGAGACCACTGAGCTGGTAAATGATAGAGCTGGTAGTCAAACCTCATCCTTGGATACCCAAAGCTTAAGCTGTTCACTACTATGCTGTAAATCTCCAAAATATGTCAGCTCATTGGGGGGTAGTTGTAGATCTTCTGTATCTCTCCAAAGGCCTCAAGAACTCTTTAGAATTTTTCCTCAAAATTTAGGTCCTTACACAACACCATTTATGGATAGTACATAATTGGGACCACAGTGGCATGTGGCTTTTTGTGGCTAAGTTTAGTAGAAGATGTATGTTTTGAAGGCTGGGAAGTCCAAAATCAAGGTGTGGGCCGATTGGGGTCCCGGCGAGAGATCTCTTCCTGGCTTTCAGATGCTGCCTTCTTGCTGTCCTTACATGGCAGAGAGAGGGGAAAGCAAGGTCTGTTGGCTTTTCCTGTGAGGGTACCAATCCCATCATGAGGGCCTCACCCTCCTGACTTCATCTAAATCTAATTACTCCCCAAATGCCCTATCTTCAAATACTCTCCCATCAGGGGTTATAACTTCAACTTATGAATTGGTGTGGGAGGGAGACACAATTCAGCAGAGGCAAGCAGCAATACTTCATCTCTTCCCACCACGGTGCGCACACACACCGCATGTGCACTGTATTTACTTTATATATTCATTTATCAGTGGACACGTAGATTGCTTCCTTATCGTTGCTATTGTAATTGTGCTCTAGTGAACATAGGGGTGCATTTATCTTTTCAGTTTAGTGGTTTTGTTTTCTTTGGATAAATAACAAAATGTAGAATTGCTGGATTATATTAGTTCTATTTTTAATTAAAAATAATTAACATATTTTTAAAATTCCAGTATATTTAATGTACATGTTACATTAGTTTCAGGTGTACAATATAGTGATTTGACAGTTTTTAAAAAAATTTTATTTATTTATTAGAGGGAGCACAAGAGACAGAGAGTGAGCAAGCATGAGTGGAGGTAGGTGGGGAAGGGCAGAGGGAGAGGAAGAAGGCTCTCCGCTGAGCAGGGAGCCTGACATGGGGCTTGATCCCAGGACCCTGGGATCATGACCGGAGCTGAAGGCAAATGCTTAACTGACTGAGCCACCCAGGCACCCCGTGATTTGACAGTTTTATACATTACTTGGTGCTCATCATAAATGAACTCTTAATCTCTTTCACCTATCATCCCACCTACCTCCCCTCTGGTAACCACCAGTTGTCTGTATTTAGGTCTGGTTTTCTTTTGTTTGTCTCTTTTTTTCTTTGTTTGTTCATCTTGTTTCTTAAATTCCACATTTGAGTCAAATCATATGGCATTTGTCTTTCTCTGAGTCAACTTATTTCACTTAGCATTATACACTGTAGATCCATTTGTGTTGTTACAAATGGCAAGATTTCATACTTTTTTATGGCTGAGTAACATTCTATTGTGTATATATACCACATCTTCTTTATCCATTCATCTATGGACAGAAACTGGGCTTCCCTCTTTTGACAGTTGTCTATTTTTAATTTTTTGACAATCATCATACTGTTTTCCATAGTGGATGCACCAATTTATGTTCTCACCAACAGTGCATGATGGTTCCTTTTTCTCCACATCCTCATCAGCAGTTGTTATTTCTTGTCTTTTTGATACTAGACATTCTGACTGGTGTGAGGTGATACCATGATTTTGATTTGCATTTCCCTGATGATTAGTAATGTTGAGCATCTTTTCATGTGTCTGTTGGTTATCTGTATGTTTTCTTTGGAAAAAGTCTGTTTAGGTTCCCTGCCCAGTTTTTAATCAGAGTGTTTTTTTGATATTGAGTTTTATGAGTTCTTTAAATATATTTTGTATACTAATCCTTTATCAGATGTATCATTTGGAAATATCTTCTCCCATTCTGTAGGTTGCCTTTTTGTTTTGTTGGTGGTTTCTTTTGCTGTGCAAAAAAATTTTAGTTTTTGATGTAATCCTAATAGTTTATTTGTGCTTCTGTTGTCCTTGTTTGAGGAGATAGATCCAAAAAAATATTGCTAAGACCAATATCCAAGAGTTTACTGCCTTTGAGTTCTTTTAGGAATTTTATGGTTGCAGGTCTCATGTTTAGGTCTTTAATTCATTTTGAGTTTATTTTTGTATATGGCATAAGAAAGTGGTTCAGTTTAATTATTTTGCTTGTAGCTGCCCAATTTTCTTAATACCATTTATTAAAGAGACTGTCTTTTCCCTATTATGTATTCTTGCCTCCTTTGTGATAGATTAATTGACCATACATGTGTTTTTTTTTTTTTTTTTATTTTTTTCTATTTTTGTTAGTTTTTTTTTTTTTTTAAATTTTTAAATCTCAGGGTGTGATACCTCCAATTTTGTTCTTCTTTCTCAAGATTACATTGGCTATTCAGGGTCTTTTGTGGTTCCATACAAATTTTAGGATTCTTTGTTCTAGTTCTGTGAAAAGTGCATTGGTATTTTCATAGAGATTGCGTTGAATCTGTAGAGTGCTTTGGGTAGTATGGGTAGTATGAACGTTTTAACAATATTCTTCTAATCCATGAGTGTGGTATATCTTTCCATTTATTTGTAATTTCATTTTCTTTCATTAGTCTTTAACCTTTATACTAGTTTTATAAGTGGTTGATCCACTGTCTTTACTATATGTTTGCTTTTAGTAGTAAGATTTTTTTCGTAATTTTCTTATAGTTGCGCCTTCTCTTTCCCACTTAAAGAAGTCTCTTTAACATTTTCATGAGGCTGGTTTAGTGGTGAAGAGCTTTTAACTTTTATTTGGGAAATTCTTTGTCTCTTTTTCAATTCTGAATGATAAGCTTACTGGGTAGAGTATTCTTGGGTGTAGTTTTTTCTTTTTCAGCACTTTGTATTTATTATGCCCCTCCATTCTGGCCTGCATTATTTCTGCTGAAAAATCAGTTGATAGTCTTATGGGTGTGCCTTTGTACCTTACCAGTTGCTTTTCCTGCTGCTTTTAAGATTCTCTCTTTAACTTTATTTTATTTTATTTATTTATTTGACACAGAGAGACACAGCGAGAGAGGGAACACAAGCAGGGGGAGTGGGAGAGGGAGAAGCAGGCTTCCTGCAGAGCAAGGAGCCCGATGCGGGGCTTGATCCCAGGACCCTGGGATCATGACCTGAGCCGGAGGCAGCCACTTAACCAACTGAGCCACCCAGGCGCCCCAACTTTTTTTTTTTAAAGATTTTATTTATTTATTTGACAGAGAGCACAAACAGGGGGAGTGGCAGGCAGAGGCAGAGGGAGAAGCAGGCTCCCCACAGAGCAGGGGGAGCCCGATGTGGGACTCGATCCCAGGACCCTGGGATCATGACCTGAGCCGAAGGCAGTTGCTTAACCAACTGAGCCACCCAGGTGCCCAAGATTCTCTCTTTAACTTTTGACATCTTAATTATGTGTCTTGGTATGACCCTTTTGGGTTCATCCCTTTCTAGGGTACATTTTGTTTGGGGTTTTCCATGCTTCCTGGACCTGGTGTCCTTCCCCAGGTTAGGGAAGTTTTCAGTTATTACTTCTTGAAATAAGTTTTTGCTTTTTTTCTCCCTCTCTTCTCCTTGTGGGACCCCCTATAATGTGGATGTTAGTCTGTTTGATGTCCTAGAGTTCCCTTAAACTATGCTTGCTTTTTTTTTTTTCCCTGTTCAGCTGGGAAGATTTCTACTACCCTGCCTTCTAGATTGCATTCTTTTGCATCCTCAAGTCTGCTGTTGATTCCCTCTTATCTATTTTTTTTAATTTCAGTTATTCTTGAACTCTGGTTCTTTTTAATATTTTCTGTCTCTTTGTTGAAGGTCTCACTGTATTTATCCTTTCTTCTCTTGAGTTTGATGAGCATCCTTATGACCGTTACTTTGAACTCTTTATTGGGTAGATTACTTATGTGTATTGTGTTTAGTTCTTTTTCTGAGGTTTTGTTTTGTTCTCTCATTTGGAACATACTCTTCTGTCACCTTAGTTTGTCTGACTCTGTATGTTTGTTTCTATGTATTAGGTTGATCAGCTGTGTCTCCTGATGTTGAAGGAGTGACCTTAGTTGAGGGTGTCCTGTGTAGAAGCATAATCCCCCCTAGTCACTAGAACCAGGCACTCCAGGATTGTACCCTGTGTGGGCTGCCGATGCTCTCCTGTTGTGTCTGAGCTATATGACTGGTACAGGTGCACTGGTGGGAGGGGTAGCTCCTGGTGTGGCTGGCTGTAAAGTTTAGGTGTGACTGTAATAGGCATGCTGGGAGTCAGGGTTCCTTCCTCTACCCTCCTTCCCCCACAGGAGCTACTTTGGAGGGATGTTGGTCCCTGTCAAGGTTCTCAGCTAGGTGTGCTGAAGTGGAGCTTCTTTGGTGGGGGTACTCTGATTTTCGAGGCTGCCATCCGGGTGTGGTTGGCAGGAGCCATTTTTGAGGGGTGCCTGCCAGGGCTGGCATGTTGGAAGGGTCCACAGGAGAATGCCAGTGGGGCAAGCTGTGCTAGCAAGGTAGGTGGAAAGTGTCTAAACTGGCACCTGCCAGTGTTCTGCTAGCTAGGCAGAAGGATGGCAAGAAAAATGGAGCTGGTTAGCGCTTCCCTTCCTGGACTAAGTTCCTACAGATTCCTCTTCCTGGACACATACCCTTGAATTAGGTAGGTGAAAGCTTTTAAAAGTATAGTTCAGGGGCCTCTCAAACTGCTGTGTCTGTGCTGCCCCTTGGAGCAAGTGAGTCTGTGACAGGGAGAGCACAAGCAGGGGGAATGGCAGGCAGAGGCAGAGGGAGAAGCAGGCTCCCTGCAGAGCAAGGAAAGCCCGATGTGGGACTTGATGCCAGGACCCCAGGATCATGACCTGAGCAGAAGGCAGTCGCTTAACCAACTGAGCAACCCAGGCACCCGTATATGGTGATTTTAATATCAGTTCAGTTTTCAACACCTTTGCCTTGCTTCTTTGGGCCTGTCATGTGCACGTGCCACTCAGTGGTTGTTTGAGACTTGTTGGGTTAATTTCTCAAAGCTTTTGCTTTGTTGATTTGGGTCTGTCATGTGCATAGCTCAGGAATGAGTCTGTGACTTACATGGGGTCAAAGAGTGTTTCTCCTCTACATGACTCCTCGATCCCTTTACAGTCTATTGCTGGTTTGTCTGACTTGTGAGACATTATTTTTTTTATTTTTTTAAATTTTTTATTATTATGTTAATCACCATACATTACATCATTAGTTTTTGATGTGAGACAGGATTTTTATCTGTGTTTAGCCCCATCCATTGCTCTGCTATGCAAGTCCTTCAAGGCAGAGTCAAGGCTTGTTTTTATTTTTTTATTTTTATTTTTTTTAAAGATTTTATTTATTTATTTGAGAGAGAGAATGAGATAGAGAGCATGAGAGGGGGGAGGGTCAGAGGGAGAAGCAGACTCCCTGCTGAGCAGGGAGCCCGATGCGGGACTCGATCCTGGGACTCCAGGATCATGACCTGATGACCTGAGCCGAAGGCAGTCGCTTAACCAACTGAGCCACCCAGGCGCCCAAGGCTTGTTTTTAAACATTGCTTTGGTAGATATTGAGAAGCCTTTACTCTAGGATTAGTTTAGCCATACTGCTATAGCTTGTGATCCTTTTGGAGGAGTATTTCCTCAAAGCCTTAGATGTTCAAGATCTTTCTACTTTGTATATAATTCAGACTTCTTCCAGTTCTGTGTGATCTGTGAGAATTTTTCAGCTTACAGCTCCTCAGTAGTTGTTCTCTTGGTGGTGTTCTGAGTCTCACCCTGTGCCTGTGAAGCCTGGTATTTATCCAAATACCCCACAGGACCACTGTTTAGATTTCTGGAGCAGTTTCTCAGGTAACCTCCCTTGGTACTCTGCTCCTTGAAATCCGGCCACCTCAGTCTCCCTGAAATCTCATCTGTGTTTACTCAGCTCATGAGTCTATTGTTTCTTCAACTCAGTGAGACTGCTGTCTTTTCATTCTTTGATATGGTTATTCTCTGTTGCGGTTCTCCTTCCCTGAATGGTAGTTTAAAAAGTACCTCTAGGCACAAAGTTGGGGATAGTTTTAATCACATTTGTTTCCCTTCTCCTAGGGATCACACCCCAGTTTCTTCTATTGTCCAGTGTTTGAAAATAGCTGCTTTATGTATTTTGTTTAGTTTTTCATTTGTTTATGGTGAGAGGTTAAATCCAGTATCAGTTACTATGTCATGGCTAGTTGGAGATGTGTTACCAGTTAATATTTTAGTGTAACAACATATTAAATTTGTGCTGCATAACAAATTAACCCAAAATTTAAGGGCTTGAAAAGACCACATAATATATCATATTACTACAGAATAAAAGTCCAGAATCTCATCTTCTAGTTCAAGTCCAAGTATGGGTAAGACTCGTTGAGTGTAGTTTCTTAAGTGAAGCTCTTTGTAGGCTGTTCCTCTAGCTCTTTATTTTTTATTTATTTTTTAAAGTTAAAATTTATTTTTTTTAAAGATTTATTTATTTATTTATTTGACAGAGAGAGAGAGAGAGTAGGTGGAGTAGCAGGGAGAGGGAGAAGCAGGTTCCCTGCTGATCAAGGAGCCCAATGCGGGGCTCGATCCCAGGACCCTGGGATCATGACCTGAGCCAAAGGCAGTTGCTTTACCAACTGAGCCACCCAGGTGCCCCTAAAATTTATTTTTAAAAATAATCTTTACACCCATCATGAGGCTCAAACTCACGAACCCAAGATCAAGAGTCACATGCTCTTCTGACTGAGCTGGCCAGGCACCCCTCCTGTAGCTTTTTAGATGTGTAAAACTAGAGACGAGTTATCTTCCCCCTCCTCCAACATATAATGGTGTAGTATCATTGGTCTATAGCAGAGTAACTGCCGTACATGTTCCTGTTTAAAAAAAGATAGAACATACACGGGACCCACTTATCTATAGCTGGGCGAATGTTGAAAGTTCCTTGGTTTGGTCTCTCTCTTGGAATAATTTTCCATGGCTCTTGGTTTGCCCTCTGAAGTTCTTTGTTTTGCCATCTGAATCATGTCCCTTTTACAGAGAGATGGCATATCTAGATAGCTGAGCAGAAGTTTCACCTTGCTTCCTGCCAGTAGAAATCTGGGGGCCCAAGGCCTTTCCTCATCTGTCTGGTCTCTAGTTTTCTCAATCCAGCCTGGCAATGTTTCTGCACATATACCTTTTAAAATAAGTTTGTGGGTTTCCTCTTGATCTTCTTGAGGTTCATTCCATTAAACAAAAGCTTCACCCACAAATACCTTCAAGATGTGGATTTGTTGAAGAGATTTTACTGTATATGATTGTAGGAGCTGATTTAACAGTCTCTATAAGGCTGTCCTCATGTCTGATTCTGGAGTTTGAAGCTCATGAGGCAAGTGGGTCAGGAAAAGATGGATATAAAGGGCAGGAGAGCAAGAATAAGCTGGAGCCCACAAGTTGGCATCCACAAGGACAGACTTGTTTCTGACCTTGGTGGTGAGTGTCCTATAGGAGTTGGGTTTCTTTGTCATTATACTTTTTTCTGGCCTAGTATTATGAGAAGATGAAAGAAGATATAGGGGTAGGTGGGGCAGTGGTGCTGTATAAAGTGCTTTAAATATTTTGGCTTATTAGGATAGATTTTTAGAAGTTCAGTTGCTGGATCAGGTGGTATGAATGTTTTGTTAAGGCTTCAGAGGCTTTTATACCTACATTTCATTTCAGAAGGCTTGCATTAATATGTACTCCCACCCATGGTGGAATATCAGTTTTATTGTACCGTTGTATACATATATATGTTTATTCAAATAACTTTTTTTGATCATCCATTACATTCAAGTAGATGCAAAGAATACAGTTGTCTTCAGCTTTTTCATGTTGGTACACAAGACACTTAAAATTTATGCTGGTGTTTTATTATGAGCAGTAAGGTGTATGCTTGTGGTTCTGTGAGGTTTTCTTGGTAGTACTTTGCATATATCTCATTGTTAATTTTGCGCACGGAACATGAATACTATCTCTAACCAATGAGTGCATCTTATATTTGATGTTCATAGTTGCTGTTTGATTAATGCTTGTTGATTAATTTGAAGTGATCCATTAATTTGGAGTGATCCATTTTGTATTCTGCTCTTCTAAACTTTTATTCATTGCTGATCCTTAAAAGCATTTCTGGTTAATTTTTAACTTAGAGCTATTGAAGGTTGGTTGAAGCTGTCAAATTTCTGTGTGGGCAGGATAAATATAGTTAGTACTCATTTTAGATAATGAAGTTTTAAATTCAGTTTTAGAGGATTGTATGGATAACATGTAAGTATAAACTTCATTAATGTTAATATTTAAAAAAATAATCCCTTTTATGTTAACTTAAAAATGATAAATGTAAAGGCTTTAGTTGATTTCATTATCTACTTTTAATATCTAAACATCTTAATTAACAACATGTATAACCATATCTAATTCAGTAATGCAAGAGTTTTCCCTTCTCCCCTTTTTATTTTTTAAAGATTTTATTTTTAGTCATCTCTACACCCAGCGTGGGGCTTGAATGCACAATCCTGAGATCAAGAGTAGCATGCTCTACTGACTGAGCCAGCCAGGCACCCCTTTTTTCCCCTTTTTAATTTGTAAATACTTCAGTGTGTATCTTTAAAAGGATAAAGACTAGGGGCACCTGGGTGGCTCAGTCGTTAAGCGTCTGCCTTCGGCTCAGGTCATGATCCCAGGGTTCTGGGATTGAGCCCCTCATTGGGCTCCCTGCTCAGCGGGAAGCCTGCTTCTCCCTCTCCCATTCTCCCTGCTTGTGTTCCCTCTCTTGCTGTGTCTCTCTCTGTCAAATAAATAAATAAAATCTTAAAAAAAAAAATATAAAAGGATAAAGACTATTAAAAAAAGTAATCAAACCACAGTACCATTATCATTCTTAAAAACAATTCATAATAGTTCCTAAACTTAATATTCTTGTTTATAATTCCCTCATGTTCTATTTTTTTAAAAATATAGTTGCTTTATTCGAATCATGAACCGTATAAAGTGTACACATTTAGTATATGTAACTTTTAGATCTTTTTCAATCTGTAGATTCTCCTCACCTCCCCTTTTTTCTTGCTATCTTTTTTTTTTCCTATAGAATTGGGTCATTTTTTTTTTTTTCTGTAGAATTTTCCACAGTCTGAACTATTTTCTGTAAACTGATCATGGCTTGATTAGATTCAGATCCAACTTTTTTGTTGTGAAAATCCTTTATAAGCAGGCTTTGTACTTAATATTATATCCCACCAAGGAGCAGCACATGAAGTATGGTGTGTCTTTTTCTGTGATGTTAAGATCAGTGGGTATGAGATGACTAATCCAGTGGGTTTAGGTCTTGTTAGTTTGATCTATCTGTTTGAAAGTTTACCTTTCACCGAATGGCTTTAGCAGTCATTAATAACCATTGCTTAAATTTCATCAGGGGTTCCAAATGATGTTTTAGGTCTATCATTTTCTGCATTCATTAGCTGAAATTTTCTATAATGAGGAACTTCATAAAATCAACAGTTGGGTTATCTCCAGGAAAAGAGGATAAATGCTTGATTCTTTACTCCTGTTTTTACTTTTTGGAATGATAAATTGGTTTCTTTAAGCGGAATTGTATAATAGCTTACTTGGCAAAATATTATTGATGCAAATCTTCATTCAGACTTTTTTTTTTTATCTTGATACTGTTGTTTGATTGCTTTTTTATTTTTTTAAAGATTTTATTTATTTGACAGAGAGAGACACAGTGAGAGAGGGAACACAAGCAGGGGGAGTGGGAGAGGGAGAAGCAGGCTTCCTGCTGAGCAGGGAGCCCGATGTGGGGCTCAGTCCCAGGACTCTGGGATCATGACCTGAGCCGAAGGCAGACGCTTAACGATTGAGCCACCCAGGCGCCCCTGATTGCTTTTTAAAAAATCTTTTTGTAGTTATGAGAACAGAATTACTAGAAGTTTTTACTCTCATTAAAAAAGTATTGATTTTATATATTTTGCTTCTTTTGAAGTATTAATGTAGAACAAAATGATTAGACTTGATAACAAGATCAATTATTGATATATTTTTACAAATTACAATTTTTGTCCTCAAGTTTGCCACTTTTAACACTATGAGAAGATACTTGATCATACTATTAATTTACAGAAAGTGAGGCCATGTAATCTGAACCAAGGGTGAATGTGACACTGAAGCGCTTCAGTAAGAGTATATTGCTATTGGATGAAATTTCAAGTAGGAAATAACTGCATTGTTTGGTATCACGTAGACAAATTAGTATATTTCATTTGATTGCTTTTAGAAAATGAACTTTTATTTTACATGAGGAGCCGTAGAAGCTAGAAAAAAATTGCTTTATTCTTAAAGTACTTGTTTTCTTTGAATGGGAAACATTTTTATTTATAAGCATGCAGTGTTAGAGGAAATAGGAATTTCTTTTTTTTTAGCACTTCTTTTGGCTTTTTTTTAAATAGACAATTTGTTATTAAGTATAAGAAAGGGTAAATTTATGTTACATTCAGAGTTGCCAAACCTCTCTAAACACCTGGTTCACTTTGTTAAATACTGACATATCATTTTATCTTTTCCCAGTTGGATACTTTGCTTTTATTTAACTATTCTACAGTGTTTATTTTGTATTTGTCATGGAGAATCATTTTTTAACCATTACCCTGATATTTATTGAAGCTATTTGGATACCGACTTAAATATATTTTTGTTTATTTAAACCATTTGCTAACTCTCTAGAATATATGTACAAAGTGTGAAGTTTTAAAAGAAAGTTTTTTAATCAAGTCTTTACTAAGTAGCCTGGCTTTTTAAAGCTATTGCACAGGCTGGTTTTATAATACTACTTCAAATGCCCATAAAATGGTGCTGATTTGTTTCATTTTTGTAGCATTGATGTTTTATAAGTGCTTATAAGAGAATCTATAAATATGTTGTGCTGTAAACTTCTAATTATTTTGTCAGTAATAATAATGGCACAAACGTACATTCTGCCAGCATGGTATAAATCTGTTGTTCATCTTAGTTTAATCACATTTATATTTTCTTCCCAGTCTTCTTGTGGGCTAACATTTAGTATATTGATTTGTTTTTTATAATGTGTAAATTCTTTCCCCATACCTCTTTGGGCCAATCCGGTAACATGTGTAAAATGGTAGATGAAATTAGAGCTCTTAATTTTTCAATTGCTGTAACTGCTAAATAAATTCCGGTTGATTTTATGATTAGGAAGAGAATGATATTTTGTCATGTAGGTACTCTAAACTGAAAGCATTCTTTTATTTATTTTTTTATTTTTATTTATTTATTTATTTATTTATTTATTTATTTTAACATTTTATTTTATTTATTTTTTTAAAGATTTATTTATTGGGGCTCTTGGGTGGCACAGTTGGTTAAGCATGGGAAACTTGGTTTTGGCTCAGATTGTGAAGGTTTGTTGAGCTGGAGCCCCGCCTCAGGCTCTGCTCAGTGGGGAGTCTGCTTGAGATTCTCTTTCTCTCTCTTTCTGCCCCTCCTGCTTGTGTGCTCATGCTCTCTTGCTTGCTCGCTCTCTTTCCCTCTCTCTTTCTCTGTCTCTGGTGAGTAGGGGTGGGGTGGGCTTGGGGAGGGGAATTATTGGAATTATTGAACTTTATCAAATTTGTGTTGTATTGAGTTGGGGGAAATGAACATAGCCTGGATGAGGTATTAAGAAGAATTGTTCAGAGATAACATCATAAAGATGCTCAGACCCCTGCAGAATTCTGATTGGCCTGACTTCCATCACAACCCTACCACTGAAATGGTATATCTGATGGTATGTGATATTATGATTGTGTAACTTGTGTCTCATGCCACTCTGTGAAATTGGGCACCACTATTGACATCCCTACCAGGACTATATCAGTTCAGTTGAGTTTAACACGTATCAAGGCTTTAACAGTTCGGAGTGGGAAAACATTACTTTCTTTTTGGTTTTATCTGGAAATGTCTTTTTTTTAGATGCGAGAAGTGAGTCAAACTTTGAATTTTAGGAAGGGAGAGCAAAGGCAAGGAAGTAGAATTTTAAAGCTCCTTCTTGTTATAATTAAGTAGCCTGGACTGGATTGACTAGTAAGATTGAGGCTTTTTGAGATTTTGCAGAGTAGGCCAAGTCAATGGAAATGTATTCTGTAAATGATGAAGAGTTCTGATGTTTTTTTTTTTTTTAAGATTTTATTTATTCATTTGACAGAGAGAGACACAGTGAAAGAGGGCATACAAGCAGGGGGAAGTGGGAGAGAAAGAAGCAGGCTTCTGGCGGAGCAGTGAGCTCGATGTGGGGCTCGATCCCAGGACCCCTGGGATCATGACCTGAGCTGAAGGCAGACGCTTAACGACTGAGCCACCCAGGTGCCCCAGAGTTATGATGATTTTTTTTTTACAGGGGTAATTCCATGGTTAAAATGCTCTTGAGAAGCTTGGTATGAGTTTTGAACTAAATTGGAGTCATTTTTCGGTGAGAGAATTTTTCATGTATATATAATGTATTACTGATTTTAACTCCTATTCATCCAAATTAAATTAGGCTTTTATTAAAAATCAGTATGTAGTTGATATTTTAGTGTTATAAGTGAATAGTAGATCTTAAATAACTAATAGCTAGACGAAGGCTTATGTTTCTATGTTGTTTAGATTTCAAGGCCATGAGCTTGTCTCTGGCCTCAGCCTGGGATTTCTGATGGCAAGATACTGAGGAAGTCATTTAAATATTAATTCTCACCAAAGCCATCTCACTTTAACCCTATTCTTTGTACCTTCTGTTTGCTGATAGAAAACACACAGTAATAGATGTTTTGGGAAATACAGGTTCATTGCCTTTAGTATGTTTTTGGTTGGGAAAATTTGTTAACTCTGTTAAATACTTCAACTTCTAGACTGTTTACCTTTTTGGTTTTATAATATGTTAAACTACCTGGAAGAATCCTGATTTACCATTTAGTCAATTTGAACAGTTAAGACAAATATCAACATAAGAGCAAGTAGGAAAGCTTATTAGCATATATGAGAGTGAGTTACAAAAATATCACTTTAATATTTTGCTTTTAGTACATTTATTTTGTAAATAGAGCTGATCCATTAAATTGTCCTTCCCTACCCATCTTCCAACATTCTCCACTTTGTTTTTCTTTTTCTTTGGGGGTAAAACACTCCACATAATACTGAGAAAGAAAAAGAAAATGAGGGTGGATCATGTATTAAAGATAATTTTTTTTAAAAGATTTATTTATTTATTTTAGAGAGAGGGAGAGAGTGTGCAGGGGGAGGGGCAAAGGGAGAGGGAGAGAGAGTCCCAAGCAGACTCCCTGCTGGGTGTGGAGCCCAACTTGGGGCTCGATTCCAGGACCCCGATGTTACTGCCTGAGCCAAAACCAAGAGTCAGATGCTCAGCTGACTGTGTCACTCAGTTGCCCCTGAAGATCATCTTTATTGATACCAACATGTGAGTTGGCTATAGTATCTGAGCCAATATGAGTGATCTGTGGGATGGTATTTTTCCTGTATTTCCTGGGCTATCAAATATAATGACAATTATTTTGGTCTTTGTTTAATATTTTATATAGATAATACAGTAATCACTCAAAAAAATGAATATAATGATATTTCTCTCCCACCTCTGTCCCATGTTTTCAGCACACCTTTTCCCTGCCAAATCATTTTCCCCCAAATTAATTCAGCTACTGCTAAAGAAAACCTGAAAAATAACTACTGGCACTATTGGCATATATCTTTCCAAATTTTCTTTAGGTTTTTATGAACAAATAGAAAATATCTGCATGTTTTTCCTCTTTTTAGGGGCGCCTGGGTGGCTCAGTCGTTAAGCGTCTGCCTTCGGTTCAGGTCATGGTCCCAGGGTCCTGGGATCGAGCCCCGCATCGGGCTCTCTGCTCAGCGGGAAGCCTGCTTCTCCCTCTTCCACTCCCCCTGCTTGTGTTCCCTCTCTCACTGTGTCTCTCTCTGTCAAATAAATAAATAAAATCTTAAAAAAAAAAAAGAAAATATCTGCATGTTTTTCCTCTTTTTAAATGTATATTTTCAAGGAAAACTCCTTAATATTGGTCTCAGTGATGATATTTTGGATCTAACACCAAAAGCACAGGCAAGGAAAGAAAAAATAAAAAAGTGGGACTATTACATCAATTGGGTAGAATGGACCTTTTAACAATGTTAATTCTTCCAAGCAATGAATTTAGGGTATCTTTCCATTCATTTGTGTCTTCGGTTTCTTTCATCAATATTTTATGTTTTTCATTGTATGGATCTTTTATCTTCTTGAATTTATTCTTAATTATTTTATAACTTTTTCTTGCTACTATAAATGGAATTGTTTATTTAATGTCTTTTTAAGATAGCTTCTTGTCAGTGTATAGAAATGCAACTTATTTTTTTGAGTGTTGATTTTGTATCTTGCAACTGTAATGAATTCACTTTTACTGTTTTAACAGTTTTGGTGGAGTCTATAGAATTTTCTGTAGGATCCTGTCATCCTCAAACAGATTAATTTTTCCTTTCCAATTTGGATGCCTTCTCTTTCTGTATTTGCCTAATTGTTCTGCTTAGGCCTTCCAATATTTTTTAAAAGTGGCAAGAGTTGACACCCTTGTCGTGTTCCTGATCTTAGAGGAAAAGCTTTTAGCTTTACACTATTGATCAGAATATATCATTTAATGAAGCTGTGAGAACCAGGGGAGCTCTGGAACCAGGTGCTGGAACTGTGGAGTTGATGCCACCAGAATATTCTTTCTCCTTTCATGATATAGGTGACTTTCTTTTTATACATGGCAGGGAAGATGTCTGCTGGAAGCTGCCAATTTAAATATCTTTACAGCTTTTGACTCCAAAGTGCAAAAGCCCATCTTTTGACATCCCACTTAAAAAAAAAAAAAAACATCTTGGGGTGCCTAGGTGGCTTAGTCGCTTAGGTGTCTGACTCTTGATTTCAGCTCAGGTCATGATCTCAGGGTTGTGAGATTGAGCCCTGAGCCGTGCTGAGGCCCAGTGTGGAGCCTGCTTAAGATTGTTTCTCTCTCCCTCTGCCCCTTCCTCACCTTCCCTCTCCCTCTCAAAAAAAAAAAAAATCTTGGTAATGATTTTGATTGGCCTGAATTAGGTCACATTTTCACCCCTGGATTAATCACTGTGACCGGGAGAATGGAGAATTATATGTGCCTGAGTTAAGTGTCCTCTCTATGGCCTGACTGTGAGGTACTGTAACCTCATTGCCAGAATGCTGTGAAGGGGATGAGGGATGAAAGGAAGAGTGAGTGCAATATAGACAAAAACAACAGATGTCTATTACAATAGATGTTTCAGTTGCCTCCAGTTTATTCCTCTATTGTTAATATATTTCCTGTTTTCATATCTGATGATTCTGCCTAGTTTTTTTTTTTTTTAAAGCCTTATTTGAGAGAGAGAAAGCACGTGCGTGCATGTGCAAGTGAGGGGAGGCACAGAGGGAGAGAATCTTCAAGCAGACTCCCCGCTGAGTGCAGAGCCCTATTTGGGGCTCAATCCCATGACCCATGAGATCATAACCTGAGCCAAACCAAGAGTCCCACGCTCAACTGACTGTGCCATCTAGGTGCCCCTAATGAATCTTCCTACTTAAGAATGTTGGTATGAAATTATTATAAAGATCTAAAAGTTCATCTTTTGTGGAAAAAAGTAATATAGAGATTTCTTTTACATATTGTAAATTTTGCTATGCTTCAAAAAAGGACTGGTAGTTAAATTATAAAGTATGAAGTTTAATCATGTATTTTCTTTAAAATTTTTGTTATTGGAGTACAGTTGACATACAGTGTTTTATTAGTTTCAGGTGCACAACATAGTGATTTGACAGTTTTATACATTATGCAGGGCTCAACAGAAAAATATAGTTACTCTCTGTCACCATACAACATTATTACAATATTATTGACTTTATTCCCTATGCTGTACTTTTCATCCCTGTGACTTATTTATTTGATATCTGGAAATTTGTACCTTTTAATCTCCTTCACCTATTTTCCCCAACTCCTTCCCCCTACAACCACCAGTTTGTTCTCTGTTTTTGTTTTTTGTTCGTTTGTTTTGTTTTTTAGATTCCACATGTAAGTGAAATCATGGTATTTGTCTTTTAAAATAGCTTGGAAGCATTGAGAGAATGATGACGTAATAGAGCTGGGCTTATCTTAAAGTGTATGTGATGTTACGGATTTAAACAGTTTTACATATAATCAGACTCAAATACTGAAGTAATTGATTAGATTATTGAATGCTTGACATTTTGCTGTCTCATATCCTATGATGTTTTGATTCCGAGTAATATAAGTCCATAATATAAGTGGACTTTGGACTGGTTGTCACATAGTGACAGATTTTTGATTTTTAAAATACGTCATTCCTATAAATCACTAGTTTGCTAGATTGAACTAGCAAGCTGTTAAAGAACATGGCAGTATTTACTGTGGATAAATGCAAATTTAAGAAGATTCTGTGTATGAAGGTTTAAATGATTTATTAGCTTTCAATGCACACATGAATCCAAAGTTATGTAATGGATTTAGAAAATTTCACTTCCTGTTTGAAGGTTCCAATTTGCATATTCCATAATGCAAGTATTTGATCTGAGTCAATAGGATATATAGTTAAACTGTGTGATATTAATATATGCTTAATCATTTTTTGGTATATTATATGACAAACCATTTTTAGATGTAGGACAAGTGATTAAACATACCACATGTTCTTTTTTGTTTGTTTTGTTAAAGAAATGCTGACTTGTGTATCTTATGTTACATGGCTTTAGAATTTGTGCTCACCAGAGTTTCTTTGCTCTTTAATTTGGCTCTCTTTTCCTGCCAATGAGAGCTTCATCTAGGTTAATGTATTTTTCTTTTCAATGGGAACAGTTAATCCTAAAACAATCCTAAGTCACGCCTCACATGAGTTATTTTTTTAAATTAAACTTTTTATTTTGAGATAATTGTAGATTCACATGCAGTTTTAAGAAATAATACAGAGAGATCCCTTGTACCCTTTACTGTCTTTCCCCCAGTTGGAAAATCTTACATAACTATAGTATAATATTGACATCAATATAATCAATGTATGGAAATATCCATCACATAAGGATCTGTCTTGTTGCCCTTTTATAGTCACATCTGCTTTCCTCCTTCTGTACTTTTCTTTAACCCTTGGCAAACACCAGTCTGTTTTCTAGTTATATAATTTTGTCAGTTCAAGAATATCATATAAACGGAATCATATACTATATGACTTTCTGTGTTTTAGCACAGTTCTCTGGAGATTCATCTAGATTGTGTGTATCAGTATTTTTTCCTTTTTATTGTTGAGTAGTATTCCATGGTGTGACTATACCAGTTAGTTTAACCATTTACCTGTTTGTAGGACATCTGAATTGTTCTCATTTGTTTGGCTATGATGAATGAAGCTGCTGTAAACATTTGTTTAGAGGTTTTTGTGGGAATAAAAGTTTTCATTTCTTTGGGAAAGATGCCAGATGTGCATTTGTTAGAAGGTAGAGTAGTTACATATTTAGTTTTTTTTTTTTTTAAAGATTTTATTTATTTATTAGAGAGAGAGAGAGCGAGAGAGGGAACACAAGCAGGGGGAGTGGAGGAGGGAGAAGCAGGCTTCCCGCTGAGCAGGGAGCTCGATGCAGGGCTCGATCCCAGGACCATGGGATCATGACCTGAGCCGAAGGCAGACGCTTAACAACTGAGCCACCCAGGCACCCTACGTATTTAGTTTTTTAAAGCAACTGCTACTCTGTTTTCCACAGTGACTCTGCCATTTTACATTCCCAGCAGCAACATAGGAGTGGTTCAGTTTCTCTTCATCCTTGCTAGTATTTGGTTTTGTCACTATTTTTTATTTCAGACATTCTGATAGGTAGATGTATATCTATTTTGCATTGTGTATCTAATGATACCTTGTTGTGGTTTCATTTTGCATTTCCCTAATGGTTAATGACGTTGAAGTATTATCATGTACTTTTTGTCTTGTATGTGAGTTTTAGGTAAAACATCTATTCTTGTCTTTTGACATTTGGATATTTAATTCTAATCGGATTAATTTTTTTTTTTTTTGGCAGTTGAATATTGAGAGTTCTTTATTTCCTTTAGGTATTGTTCATTGTCACATATGTGCTATCCAAAATTTTCTTCTAATCTGTAGCTTGTCATTGCATCCTCTTATCAGGATCTTTTGGAGATCAAAGATTTGATAAAGTCCAGTTTATGGGTTTTTGCTTTTGATGTCAAGTCTAAGAACTTTTTGCCAGTTTTAAATCCTGAAGATTTTTCTCCTGTGTGTTTTTCTAAAAGTTATTTTTTACCTTTAAATCTGCAATTTATATTGTCAGTTTTTGTGTAAGGTATGCTACTTAGATGAAGGTTCATTTGTTCATTTATGGATATTTAATTACTCTAGCATGGTTTATTGAAATTCCTTCATTGAGTTGCTTTTGTACCTTTGTCAGAACTCAGTTGAGCATATCTCTTTGGGTCTACTTCTGGGTTCTCTATCCTGTTGTATTGATTTAGGTGTCTGTTTCTCTGGCACTACCTCACAGTGTTAGCTACTGTAGCAATACAGGTCTTGAAATTGGGTAAACTAATTTCTCCCACCTTATTTTTCTTTTTCAAGATTGTTTTTGCTATCCTGGTTCCTTTGCTTTTCAATATGAATTTTAGAATAATCTTTCTATATCTGCAGACATCTTCCTGAGATTATGATAGGAATTGTGTTCAATCTGTATATCGGTTTGTGGAGAATTAATATCTATCTTATAAACACAGCATGTCTCTACATTTATTTAGATTTTATTTTGTTAAATCCTCATTTTGTTGTTTTCAGCATCCAAGTGCTATACATGCTTTGGTAGATTTACATCTATATATCTAAGTATTTCAAAGTTTTTTGAAAATAATACTGTATTTTTAATTTCATTGTGCACATGTTAACTGTTAGTATATAGAAATGAATACAGTTGATTTTTTAATAATTGATTTTTTTTATAGATTCTAACCTGTGACCTTGCTGTACTCACTTACTAGTTCTAGGAGGTTTTTTTTTTTTTTAAGATTTTATTGATTTGAGAGAGAATGAGAGAGGAGAGAGAGAGAGCATGAGAGGGGCGAGGGTCAGAGGGAGAAGCAGATTCCCTGCTGAGCAGGGAGCCCCAGTGCTGGACACTGATGCGGGACTCCATCGTGAGATTCCAGGATCATAACCTGAGCTGAAGGCAGTCCCTTAACCAACTGAACCACCCAAACGCCCCGAGTTCTACGAGGTTTTTTGTTAAATGTCTTTGGATTTCTGTATAGATAATCATGTTATCTGTAAATAGAGGCAGTTTGTTTCTTCCTTTCTCATCTGCATGCCTTTTATTTTCTCTTCTTGCCAATTATTGCCCTGGTTGGAACTTCAGCACTGTGTTAGGAGTGATGAGAGTATACATCCTTGCCTTGTTCCTGATTTAAGGGGAAAGCATTCAGTTTTCTATTGTAAATTATACTGTTAGATGTGGATTTTATGTAGATGCTCTTTATCAAGTCGAAGAAGTTTCCCTTTAGTCCTGTTTTTCTGAGAGTTTTTATCATGAGTTGGTGTTGAATTTTGGTCAAATGCTTTTTTTTGGCATCAATTGATATATCATGTGATTTTTCTCCTTTAGCCTGTTAATAAGGTGGGTTACATTGATTTTTGCATACCGAGATAATGTTGTATCCCTTGAATAAAATCCATTTTGTCATGGCGTTTAATTCTTCTTATATATTATTGAATTCTGTTTGCTGTTATTTAAAGAATTTGTGTGTTTATATTTATGAGGGATATTGGTATATAGTGTGATGTACTGTCTTTGGTTTGGTATCAGAGTAGTAGCTTCATAAAATGAGTTGAGAAGTGTAAAATTACTCTTAATTTTAAACATTTGGTAGAATTCTGTAGTAAAACAATATGAACCCTGAGAATTATTTTTTTTGAGAGTTTTAAAATTATGAATTTAATTTCCTTAATAGTTATAGCATTATTTAAATTACTTCATGTTGGGTAAGTGGTAGCTTGTGTTTTTTGAGTAATTGGCTTATCAATACTGTGAAATTATGTGTTTAAAGTTGTTTGTAGTATTCAGTTATTTTTTGTCATCTGCAGGGTCTGTAGTGATATTTCCTGTTTGATTCCTGATACTGATAATTTGGATCCTTTTTCTTTTTTTTTTTTTTAAGATTTTATTTATTTATTTGACAGAGAGAGACACAGTGAGAGCAGGAACACAAGCAGGGGGAGTGGGAGAAGGAGAAGCAGGCTTCCCGCTGAGCAGAGAGCCCGATGCGGGGCTCGATCCCAGGACCCTGGGATCATGACCTGAGCTGAATTCAGACGCTTAACGACTGAGCCACCCAGGCGCCCTGGGTCCTTTTTCTTGTTATTTTTCAGTCCTCTAAAGTTTTCTCTTTTAATGATTTTTTTCAAAGAACTAGCTCTTTATTTCATTGATTTTTCTTTACTGTTTGTTTTTTGCTTTCAGTTTCATTAGCTTCTGCTCTTGTATTTATTATTTCCTTCCTTCTGCTTGCTTTGGACTTATTTTGATCTTCTATTAGGTTCTTTTTTGCTTTTTTTTTGACATGGAACTTGAGCTCACGACCCTGAGATCAAGACCAGAGCTGAGATTAAGAGTCAGATGCCTAATTGACTGAGCTACCCAGGCACCCCATCTTCTATTAGGGTCTTAAAATGAAAGTTTAGGGAAAAAAAAAAAGTTTAGATTATTAATTTGAAACTACTTTTTTTCTAATATATGCTTTTAGTACTATCAATTTCTCTCTCAGTACTGCTTTAGCTATGGCCTACAGATTTTGATACATTGTATTTTTATTCATTCATTTATTTATTTGTTTATTTTAGGTATGCTCTAAGCCCAGTATGATTTGAACTCATGATCCTGAGACCAGGAGTCTCATGCTCTACCGACTGAGCCAGCCAGGCACCCCTATTGTATTTTTATTTTGATTCAGTTCTTGATATTTGTTTTTAGTTCCTGAAAACTTGCTTTTCTCTTTCTTTTTTTAATTTTTGATTACAAAATTTTTTTATTATCTTATGTTAATCACCATACATTACCTCATTAATTTTTGATGTAGTGTTCCATGATTCATTGTTTGTGTATAACACCCAGTGCTCCGTGCAGTACGTGCCCTCTTTAATACCCATCACCAGGCTAACCCATCCCCCCACCCCCCTCCCCTCTAGAACCCTCAATCTGTTTCTCAGAGTCTGTAGTCTCTCATGGTTTGTCTCCCCCTCCGATTTTCCCCCCTTCATTCTTCCCTTCCTGCTATCTTCTTTTTTTTTTTTTTTTTTTATAACATATAGTGTATTATTTGTTTCAGAGGTACAGGTCTGTGATTCAACAGTCTTGCACAATTCACAGCACTCACCATAGCACATACCCTCCCCAATGTCTATCACCCAGCCACCCCATTCCTCCCACCCCGTACCACTCCAGCAACCCTCAGTTTGTTTCCTGAGATTAAGAATTCCTCATATCAGTGAGGTCATATAATACATGTCTTTCTCTGATTGACTTATTTCGCTCAGCATAATACCCTCCAGTTCCATCCATGTCATTGCAGAAGGCAAGATTTCATTCCTTTTGATGGCTGCATAATATTCCATTGTATATGTATACCACATCTTCTTTATCCATTCATCTATCGATGGACATCTTGACTCCTTCCGTAGTTTGGCTATTGTGGACATTGCTGCTATAAACAGCGGGGTGCACATACCCCTTTGGATCCCTACATTTGTATCTTTGGGGTAAATACCCAGTAGTGCAATTGCTGGATCATATGGTAGCTCTATTTTCAACTTTTTGAGGAACCTCCATACTGTTTTCCAGGATGGCTGCACCAGCTTGCATTCCCACCAACAGTGTAGGAGGGTTCTCCTTTTTCCGCATCCCCGCCAACATCTGTCGTTTCCTGATTTGTTAATTTTAGCCATTCTGACTGGTGTGAAGTGGTATCTCATTGAGGTTTTGATTTGGATTTCCCTGATGCCGAGCTATGTTGAGCACTTTTTCATGTGTCTGTTTGCCCTTTGGATGTCTTCTTTGGAAAAATGTCTGTTCATGTCTTCTGCCCATTTCTTGATTGGATTATTTGTTCTTTGGGTGTTGAGTTTCATAAGTTCTTTATAGTTGTTGGATACTGGCCCTGTATCTGATAGGTCATTTGCAAATATCTTCTCCCATTCTGTCGGTTGTCTTTTGGTTTTGTTGACTGTTTGCTTTGCTATGCAAAAGCTTTTTATCTTGATGAAGTCCCAATAGTTCATTTTTGCCCTTGCTTCCCTTGCCTTTGGCGATCTTTCTTGGAAGAAGTTGCTGCGGCTGAGGATGAAGAGGTTGCTACTTGTGTTCTCCTCAAGGATTTTTTTTTTTTTTTTTAAAGATTTTATTTATTTGAGAGAGAGAATGAGAGAGAGCACATGAGAGGGGGGAGGGTCAGAGGGAGAAGCAGACTCCCTGCTGAGCAGGGAGCCCGATGCGGGACTCGATCCGGGGACTCCAGGATCATGACCTGAGCCGAAGGCAGTCGCTTAACCAACTGAGCCACCCAGGCGCCCCTCTCCTCAAGGATTTTGATGGACTCCTGTCTCACATTTAGGTCTTTCATCCATTTTGAGTCTATTTTTGTGTGTGGTGTAAGGAAATGGCCCAGTTTCATTTTTATGCATGTGGCTGTCCAATTTTCCCAAAACCATTTGTTGAAGAGGGTGTCTTTTTTCCATTGGACATTCTTTCCTGCTTTTTGAGGATTAGTTGGCCATAGAGTTGAGGGTCCGTTTCTGGGCTCTCTATTCTGTTCCATTGATCTATGTGTCTGTTTTTATGCCAGTACCATACTGTCTTGATGATGACAGCTTTGTAATAGAGCTTGAAGTCCAGAATTGTGATCCTGCCAGCTTTGCTTTTCTTTTTCAACATTCCTCTGGCTATTCAGGGTCTTTTTTGGTTCCATACAAATTTTAGGATTATTTGTTCCATTTCTTAAAAAAAGTTGATGGTATTTTGATAAGGATTGCATTATTAAATGTGTAGATTGCTGTAGGTACCATAGACATTTTCACAGTATTTGTTCTTCCAGTCCATGAGCATGGAACGTTTTTCCATTTCTTTGTGTCTTCCTCAATGAAAACTTGCTTTTGAGCCATCAATTATTTAGAAGTATATATTTTAGTTTCCAAATGTTTGGAGATATTTTTCTTGGTATCTTTATCTTTCTGTTACTTATTTCTAGTTTGTTTCTACTGTAGTCAGAGAACCCCCTGTGTATGATTTCAGTTCTTTTAAATTTGTAGAAGTTTGTGTTAATGTCCCAAGATGTAGTCTATTTTGGCATATATTCCTTGGGCACTTGAAAGCAGTATGTATTCTGTTGTTGATCCGGGTCTTCTTTATTTTATTTTTTAAGATTTTTTATTTTTTTATTTGAGAGAGAACAAGAGAGAGAGGGAGCGTGAGCATGCACACGAGTGGGAAAGGGGCAGAGGGAGAGGCAGAGGACCCCGGGATCATGACCTAAGCTGAAGGCAGATGCTTAACTGACTTAGCCACCCAGGCACACCTTGAGCCTTCTTTAAGTGTTAGTTCTTACTGGTTGATGATGTCGAGTTCTGATTCTTGCTGATTTTCTCTCTACTTGTTCTATCAGTTAGTGAGGGAGGGACATTTATTTTTATAACATAATGATACTTCTTTCCTCAAGGTGGAGGAGAGCTCCATGAGAAAGATCATGAGTTTGGGTGGAAGACATCGAGACACTGATGTGTGTACACACACACGCACACACACACTTATGTGTATATATACACATACATACATACTATATGCATATGTACTACAGGAATTATTGGAGCTTTGGGTACTTTATTTTTGTTCACTTATTTTTTAATTTAAATTCAAGTTAACATATAGTGTAGTATTGGTTTCAGGAGTAGAATTTAATGATTCTTCACTTACATAGAACACCCAGTGCTTATCCCAACAGGTGCCCTCCTTAATGCCATCACCCTTTTATCCATCCCCCTGTCCACCTCCTCTCCAGCAACCCTCAGTTTGTTCTCTATCATTAAGACTCTCTTATGATTTGCCTCCCTCTCTGTATTTTATTTTTCCTTCCCTTCCCCTATTTTAAAAAATCCACATACGAGTGAAATCATATATTTGTTTTTCTCTGACTTATTTTGCTTAACATAATACACTCTAGTTCCATCCATATTGTTGCACATGGCAAGATTTTATTCAAGTAATATTCCAGTGTGTCTGTGTATTACCACATCTTCTTTATCCATTCAACAGTCGATGGACATTTGGTGTCTTTCCGTAATTTGGCTGTTGTTGATAGTGGTGCTATAAACATTGGGGTGCATGTGCCCCTTCGAATCAGCACTTAAAAAAAAGATTTAGGGGTACCTGGGTGGCTCAGTTGTTAAGCATCTGCCTTCGGCTCAGGTCATGATCCCAGGGCCCTGGGATCGAGCCCCGCGTTGGTCTCCTTGCTCAGCGGGGAGCCTGCTTCTCCCTCTCCTTCTCCCCCTGCTTGTGTTCCTGCTCTCACTATCTCTCTCTCTGTCAAATAAATAAAATCTTAAAAAAAAAAAAAGCTTTATTTATTTGTCAGAGAGAGAGAGCGTGTGAGCGCAAGAGAGTGTACACAGGCAGGGGGAGCAGCAGGCAGAGGGAGAAGCAGGCTCCCTGCTGAGCAAGGACTCCATGGGCCCTGGGATCATGACCTGAGCCAAAGGCAGACACTTAACCGAATGAGCCACCCAGGCATCCCAGTACTTTTCTATCCTTTGGATAAATACCTAGTAGTGCAATTGCTGGGTCGTAGGGAAGTTCTATTTTTAACTTTTTGGGGAACCTCCATACAGTTTTCCAGAGTGGCTGCACCAATTTGCATTCCCACCGACAGTGTAAGAGGGTTCCCCTTTCTCTGCATCCTCGCCAACATCTCTTGTTTCCTGAGTTGTTAATTTTAGCCATTCTGACAGGTATGAGGTGGTATCTCATTGTGGTTTTGATTTGTATTTCCGCTTTGGGTACTTTATTTATTTTTATTTATTTATTTTTTAAAAAGATTATTTGAGAGAGAGAACATGCATGCGCAAGTGCACAATGTGCAAGCGGGGGAAGGGGCAGAAGGAGTGTGAGAGGGAGAGAGAATCCTTGAGCAGACTTACCGCTGAGCACAGAGCCCGACCTGGGGCTGCATCCCAGGACCCTGAGATCATGACCTGAGCCAAAATCAAGAGTTGGCTGCTCAACTGACTGAGCCACCCAGGTGCTTCTTGCTTTGGGAACTTTATAGTAGAATGTAGATCTGGGTGGGATTTTGCTCTTGGAGGTAAATGATTGAGCATCCAGAGAAGACAAGATTACTGTCCCATCTGAGGATAGAAGACAGGAATGCCAGAGGGAGAATAATGCACAAAAAGTGGTGAGAGTGCAATATAGATATACTTTATACATTGTATAATTTTGCTTTTGGTCTAGATAAATTGCTGCAGGCAACTGTTTTCTTAATTATCAATAAAGTAGATATCTAGCCTGACCAAAAACGTTAAGAAACTGGAACAGTAATGGTGTGTCATAATGTTTTAGAATATGATATACCGTGTGATTCTGGAATGTAGATTCAAAATTGGTATCTTTAGCGTGTTCAATAGCATCTTTTTTTTTTTTTTTTTAAAGATTTTATTTGAGAGAGAGAGAGCATGAACAGGGGGAGGGGCAGAGGGAAAGGGAGAAGCAGGCTCCCGCTGAGCAGGGAGCCCTATGGATGAGGGGCTCAGTCCCAGGACCTTGGGATCATGACCTGAGCCAAACTCAGATGCTTAACTGACTGAGCCACCCAGGTATCCCAGTGTTCAGTAGTATCTTAATTGGAAAAAATGTATATTGTTAATCTTGACATGGTAAAAGTAGCAAACTTATAAATAACTGAAGGCCAGGGAAGAAGAGCTAGAAGGATGTGTGAGTGCATGTGTGTATATGCATTTGATGGCTCTTGTAATAAGGATTATTAGTGTTTTTGTTTTTAACCATATTGAGCCAGTTGAGTGCAATAGGCAAAGGACACCCCCCCCCTCAAAAAAATTAGACAAGATGGAGGTATGAGCTCATAGAGGTAGAATGCTGCTGGTAAAAGTCTTAGCTGTTAGGGTTTAGTATGTCTGGTCTGAGTCAAGTAAATAATTGACCATATTTAGTATACTACAGTTACTGTTTTTTTTTTTTTTTTAAGATTTTATTTATTTATTTGACAGAGAGAGACACAGTGAGAGAGGGAACACAAGCAGGGGGAGTGGGAGAGGGAGAAGCAGGCTTCCCGCTGAGCAGGGAGCCCGACAAGGGGCTCGATCCCAGGACCCTGAGATCATGACCTGAGCCGAAGGCAGATGCTCAACTACTGAGCCAGCCAGGTGCCCCCTAATTTACTACAGTTACTGCTATTTGATAACATGTACTTTGTTTCCCAAAAAGTGTTCTGGTCATGTGGGTCAAGTGAAGTTAAACAGAATTCTTTACTTGAGAACCTCATGTGCAGTTTGACTTTTCAGAGGGGCTATACTATGTAGCTCCCCTCCCCAGATTGATTTGATTTAGGTGGGATTATGCAAAGTACCATTCTTTCACAGGGACTATTGGATATGTTCTTGCATAGTAGGGTCAAGTAGTCTCTGATCAGTTCTCTTAATATGATTAATAAATGGAGACTTAAGGGGCTCCTGGCTGCCTCAGTCGGAGGAGCATGCCACTCTTGGTCTTGCGGTCGTGAGTTCAAGCCTCAGGTTGGGTGTAGAGATTACTAAAAAAAAAATAAAAAAAAATAAATGGAGCCTTAATAGAGGAATACACAACAATATTGCTCTTAGTTACTTGCTCCTAGTTTAAAAAAAGGGAATTGAGTTTAATCAAATAACAGGTTTTTTCTTTTTTTAGTGCTTAAAAAAAGATTATAGTAAAGAATAGAGCAAACAGGATATACAAATACCCTCAGCTTAGACTAAATTTGCTTTCGGTTATAAAAATTTCTTTATACATAGAGTCACATACCTAATTTTATATACATACATATGTATGTATATATACACACACACACACACACACAGTTATAAGTATGGTTCTCATTTTTTCTTTATCTTTTTAAACTTTGTTCTTTCTTCTGTCTCTTCCTCCCCATAGCCTGTTTCTCCTCTGCCCTCCTACAGTGTGACCAGTGTTGATAGCCATGTGTAGAGTCTTCTGTATTTTATGGACATATAATCTAGTAGATCAAGTATACTGACAGTTGTGTGTAATAAAGGAGTTCTCAGCTAGTTTCATGAAGGTAGGAAAGGAGAAGAGGGACAAACTTAAGAAATTTTAGGAGATAGAATCAGCAGCATTCAATTAATTGGACATTGTACGTAGCAATAGAGTTGAAGATGACATCATGGTTTCTGCCGTCGGTAGAATATACCAACTGGGGTAGCAATCATAGCGGGATTAGGGAGAAGATAATCAGTTATGCTTAGGCCATGTTTATTTTGGGGCAGTATGTGTGGATGTCTACAAGCAGCAGGACACATGAGTTTAAAACTTAGGGAAGAAGCTAAGTTGAGCTATAGTAATATAGAGTAGTATAGAGACTTCCAGATAGAGCAGGTATAGCAGAAATAGGATGATGAGATCGTTCGAAGGCATAAGAAGTTATGATTAGAGTAGGTTACTGGTATTTTTCAGTTTTCAGGTAGGATAATTTCCTGATTTAAGGTGTAGCCCTAGTAGGTAGGATGAGATTGAAAGTAATTGGATTTAGGAAGTCTAGGTATTAGAAACCATATTTTAGGTATTAGATACATCACCTGTATGAGAACTGAAATTTAGCAAGATTATAACAAATGCTTCCTGGAGGTGTCCAGCTTGGTGTCTGCACAGAAGAGGGTGGGGGCGGTGGCCTCACTGCTGGGGGTTGAGGTCATGGTGATGGGCCAAACAGCTGCACCTGCACCTCCTCACAAGTGTGTGATGGCAACTAGGCTGGTCGGGGTGGGGCTGCTCAGAGCTCTCTGGGTGTGTTCTCTGCTCCCAGTACCGATCGAACTTGAAGATGCTACTCTTGAAGTGAGAATTTTAATAGCAGGTGGAAGGAAATGTGAGTTCTTATATCTTCATCTAAGGGGATATGCATTAATTGAAGTATGTGTTAGTTCATTTAATCATCACAGCAACTTTAGGAGATGGTACCAGTATTATTCTAATTCTGCAGGTGAGGAAATGAGCCATGGAGAGGTGAACTGTCCTGCCCTTGGCCTTACACTTGATATCTGGTAGAACCAGAAGTCAAATCCAGTCTTGCTCCAGAGGATATGCTCTTAAACACTGTTCTCCTAGGAGGAAATATGTTTCTGAAAACTCTACAGGTATAATTTATGGTTTATGGTTAAGGATCTTGGACAAAATACAGTTTGGGAGTGACCCATGAAAGTACTTTAGTATCATTAAAATTAAGACCTCACACCAAAAGGTAAATAATGATATTTTACTTATCTGTCTTTGGTGATACTTGATACTGTATACCTGATTTCTGTTTTACATCCTTATTGTGTGGGAGCTTTCTTTCCCTCAGTTTTGATGGGATACATCAGTTGCATACAATTTGATTTTGCGAGTATTGTACAAACTAGGAAGCATTATTTTTTCCTTTCCAGTTTTCCACATAAATATTCAGTGCATATTGAGAGGATTAAAATAGCTTATTTTTCCCCCCTTAGATTTAAAGAAAATATATACTTACTTTGAAACATGGAAACATGTCATAAATGTATGATTTTGAAAGTAAAAATCCTTTTGTACCCCCATCTTCCAAGATAATCACCACTAATAGGCTGGTGTATATTCCTCACGATTTTTCTATAGAAATACTGTCATACATAATGCATAAATATGATATGTGTATGTTAGAGGTGTACAAAACAGACCTTTGGCTGATTGGGAAGATCCCTGTGAGGGTGAAACCAAATATCACCATCTTAGAAGGAATTTTGGAGATATAAGAATACTTGTAAAACTTTATAGAAGATTTTAATTCTTATTGAAAATTTCTTATTGAACATTTTATTAAATTTTTGTACATTTCATATTCTAATTCAGAGAATACTTTCTTGGCAATGTGGAGTAGTACATTGTTCTTGTGGTCACTGAATGCACATTTGTAAGCCTAAATAGCCTCTGTTTCAGCTGATGTTGACTGAGGCGTAAGATACTATTTTGGCTAACTCTCAGTAAAGGGTTGTTATAAAGCAAAGGCTGATGGTTATGTTGCCATCAACATTTTGAAATTAGTCTTTCCTATTAACTGACTGAGGTAGAGCCTTACTGTGTTTTGTTCAGTGTTAGGAATGATCTTACAGAAAGATTTGTACACGAATTAAATTACAATGTAAGCTAATCTCTTACTAGTCTGTATTTTGTTATTTATATACAGTAAAACTCTGCCATAATAAGACAGGTGGAATCTAAAAATTCAGTTGTGTAAAATTTAGGATGAGGCTATTTCGAGTTTAAATTCAGTAATTTTTGTCTATGTGTTTTAAAGAGCACAAAAGTAAAATAACAGTGAAATTTAGTATTATACATAGCTGAACGGAGAAAGTGTGAAATGATTAGGAGGCATTTTCCCATAATTCTCTCCTCCATTCATTGAAATTTATCCTACTACTTGAGATTTTTGATGGCAGAGTGTGGGGCAGAGGATAGTAACCAGTTACTTGAATTCAGTTATCACAGGCATTTACTCTATTTGTAAACACTTTTGTTTTTGCTTTAAAAAAAGAATATAATGTTCTTCCTGCAGTTTTTCTTCTTCCTGCAGCTTTTAAACTCACATTAATGACAGTCTGGTTTCCAATTATTTAGCTATTTGTGTTCTCAATTAGTTTTGTGTGTATAATCAATAGCTTTCTTAAAACTAATTAGTGTAGCATTTAACTCTTACAGTAAAAAATATACATTTATTCTTCAGGTATCTGAGAGACTTTAATATATAATACATATAAAGAGATTTTTACCCCCAAATGCCTGTATTTGAGAGTGAATGTATTAAATCCAAATGACTCGTCCTTTTTAGATTACTGATATTATGCTGATTACTGATGATGTTAATATACTTGGTAATACAATCATTTATCAGCTAAACTTTAGGAATGCCTGAAGTGATATGTAAGTGTGCATTTAGCTGAATCTAAGCAACATATTTTGGCCTGATACTGACACTGAAGCTGAATTTTCACGTTCTTTAATTTAAATATCATTGTATTATTAAAGAAATGTTATCCATTCTGTACCTACTGTTTTGTAAATTTAGTAGTAGGTCTTGAATATCTTGACATGCCAGCACATACAGATTTATATTCTTTTTAAAGGCTGCATGGTATTCTCTCTTATATGGTTGTGCCATTGTTTATATATCTGTTTCTGTATTGGTGGATATTTAGTAGGCTATTTCCAATGTTTTATTTTTATAAACAGTGCTTCAGTATATAATTTTTATATCTTTCTGAGCTTTTCTCTATAAAATTTTTTTCTTATGTGTATAATATTGTAGATGATATTTTTATAAGTGGTTGAATTATTGGGTCCTGCCTTTACTGAGATTTGTATGCCTCCCAACTCTCAGAGTGATTGGATATTTGAGATGAAAAAAGAACTGTCCAGTATCCAGGGTTATAGAGTATAACTTCATGCCAAAGTTCATACTCTTAGCCGTTCTTGTTTGAATTTTTTCTTTGCCTTCTTCCTAATACAGAGATGTAGAGTATGGTTTTAAAGCCTGGCTATACTTTTTTTCTCAATTTCATTTTTCTCTTCTCATTGCCAAAATTGTCCCCTTGCCTTATCAGCTTCTCTTTTCATTGATACTGTCTTTTCAGTTTTGTCTAAATATTTTCAGTAGTAGTCATTCTCATTTCTTATATATTTGAAACTAAAATTCACTCAGGTTAAATGATCTTAAACTTCATGTAAGTTAGTTCCTAGATGGGCATCTGTTCCTATATATTTAAACATTTAGCATAGAATATTTGAGATAGGAAATTTTTTTTCTGATTAACTCTCAAATAATAATAAAACTCAGTAAACAGAGCTCCTGGATTCTTCAAACATTCTGGTTAGTAGAGATTTAGCATATTCTGCTGAGTATCATTATTCTCCTTAAGAGATATGTATTACAATTAATTCCTACCACAGTTATAGTCCCCAAGGTATATTCAGTTTTTTTTATTAGACTTTAAAACCTGCCTCTTGCTTATCAGAGCTTGCATTGTTTCATTTAAATAAATTTAATACCTGAAGTCTTTACTCTTTTGATTCTAGTATATCCACTGATACCTTTGTGAAAATTTGGTATTATTATATCATTTATCTCATTAAAATTAGCTTTATTGAAATATTTTATTATTTAGACAAATGTAATAATACAATAGCAACTATTGTTTATCTGGAGATATTATATTTCAGGGAACAGAATTGCTATACTTCTTTTTTTACTTCTGTTACATGTATTCAATTTAATTGTATTTGGTTATAACTGTGATAAAAAGAATTTTTCTAACGCACAAAATGAATTGTAGTCACTTAAGTTAAATTACAGTTCTGAATCATATTTAAAACAAGGAGTTGTCCAAGATAGCTTTTTCTGATAACCCCCTCTCTAATTTATGTACCGTTTCTTGAACATCTATATATTAATTAGGTTTGTGTTCTGTAAGCAATGGAATACACATCTAATAGCAACTGCATGAAACAGAGGTTTTATTTTTCTCACATAACAAGGAATTTGAGGTAGGCAGTTGCTGGTATTAATGGTTCTACTCAATAAGGCTTCAGGAGCTAAACACTTTCTACCTTTCCTTCTACCATTCTTAACATACTGGCTTTTTGTCTATGCTTGTGCTTGTAAGCCTCATGATATCAAGATGGCTACTGCACCTTTGGACATCACATCTTTGTTCTAGGGAGGGAAGAAGGTAGAAGAGCAAAAGGTTAGGCCAGCTACATCTGTTTTCCTTTTATCAAGCAAGCCAAAGCCTTCCAGGAACACCTTTCAGCACTTCTTTCTCTTACCTCTTTGCCTAGAACTTCTTATGGCTATTCCTATGCTAAAGATGCTGGAAAAGAGAGCATTTATCTTTCCAGTCTTTGTAGTGGCAGAAAACAAGAGAAGAAGGGGTTTAGGTGTTTGAGTTCTGTAATGTTTTTATACATGAAATTAATAGCTTTCAAAATAACTAATTACTGTTGCATTCCACTCTTTTTAAAAAAAGATTTTTTTTAAAAAGTAAGCTCTGTACCCAACATGGGGCTTAAAGTCATGACCCTGAGATCAAGTTGCATGCCCTACGAACTGAGCCAGCCAGGCATCCCTGTTTCACTATTGAAATAAATATATATTCACTCATCAGTTATAAGACTTTGGGGGAGAGATGCTCAGTTAACCAGTCTGTATTATTTGTCACAGTTTATTAAATACAGTTGTTATACAATGTCAAAAACCTGGTTCAACTGCATTGGTACTTGTGAGTTTAGGCAAGTTATGTTTCAGGTTCCTCATCTATTAAGTGAAGATAATACAGGTTTTTTAGTGAGAGGTAATTAAAGATGATAATTCTTGTAAAGTGCTTAGCATAGTACATAGCTTTAATCACTCAGTGCTTGCATGTTGTTTGTATTTTTAAATTATTTATTTTATTTTGTGTTAGGATTAAAAAAATTGAAATAGTACAGAAATACAGAGTAAAAAAGTTTCTCCCAACTACTATTAACTGATTGATTTGTAATCATTATAGTTATCTGTTGGTGTGTAACAAATTATCCCAAAACTTTATAGCTTAAAACAGTAATAAATACCAGCTCACAGTTTCTGTGGGTCAGGAATTTGGGAGCAAATTGGCTGGACAGTTCTGACGTAGAGTCTATCATGAGGTTGCATTTCACATGCTGGCTGAGACTGCAGTCTAAAGGCTCAACTGGGGCTGGAGGACCTGCTACCAAGGCTACTTATATGATAGGCAAGTTGGTACAAGCTGTTGGCTGGAGACCTCAGTTCCTCTCCAAGTGGGCCTTTTATATAGCTGCTTGAATATCTTCATGACATGGTGACTGAATTTTTCTTAGTACGCGTGATACAAGGGAAGCCATTAAGTTCTTAATGACCTAGCCTTGAAAGTTACCTGTTACTCCAGCTGAACTCTCTTGGCAGGTTGAACAACCCTAATTAAGTGTGGCAGGACAGCTGTCTTGCTGGAGTTGTGGACAGGATTGTAGAGGAAGGAACAGGACAGTTTGATTACTTTTGATTGTTCATATTTTCTTTTCCCCTAAAGTAATCTTAATTTATCTTTTTCTTTGATTATTATATTCTGTGAATCATAGAAAGGAACATATGAAAAACAAATAGGTTACTTGAAACCATTCACCTGAAAATTTGAAAGGCCCACTAAATGTTTGCCTAAAACAGATAATTCTGTGATATTCATACAAAAAGCTTCAAGAACACAATTATATTACATTATCCAATGTTTCTCAAAAAAGCTTTTGAAGAATGTTATTCCTTGAAAAGTTCTTATTCAGAAAAAAAAATTCCATTGTCAAGTAAATTTTGGGAAATCCATGCATTGGTTATATATCTTTTTGAGATATATAATATATAGTAGCATATCTCTGGGAATTCTATCCTGTAAACATTTCTAGCCTTGTTAATCCAGTATTTCTCAGACTTCATGGAAACTTTTTACTTAATACTGCTTTTGTAGACATATGTAGTTCAGTGAAATTTTTTAATTCTTGTGAATGGTACAGTGAACAGTGAGAGGGGAGATGTTATTTGCTACTTTCTAGTACATGTGGGGATTTTGAAAACTATAAAGAGGATAATTCATTATCAGTAAAACATGCTTTTTTGACTAATTTATAGATAGTGAAGTTTTTCTTCTAATTTCCTTGTATTCCATGACTTTGCTATCTTAATTCTACATTGTTGCCTCTAGTTGGAGGATCTTACTTTTCACTTGCCTTTGATACAAATGCAAATGGCTTGAGCTTTTTTATTTTTATTTTTTTTTAAGATTTGCTTTGAACTTTAGGTTTATTAAGACATTCAGTTAAATTCACCCTTTTTTTTTTTTTAAAGATTTTATTTATTTATTTGACAGAGAGAGAGAGCGAGAGCAGGAACACAAGCAGGGGGAGTGGGAGAGGGAGGAGCAGGGAGCCCGATGTGGGACTTGATCAACAGGACCCTGGGATCATGACCTGAGCCGAAGGCAGACGCTTAACAACTGGGCCACCCAGGCGCCCTAAATTCACCCTTTTTAGGTGTATAGTTTTATGAAATTAAATTTGGCAGATGGATATATTTGTGTATCCGGTATCATAATCAAGATACCGAATATTTCATTGCCTCCCAAAAGTCTTCTCATTTTTTTTTTTTTTTTTAAAGATTTTATTTATTTATTTGACAGAGAGAGACACAGCGAGAGAGGGAATACAAGCAGGGGGAGTGGGAGAGGGAGAAGCAGGCTTCCTGCCGAGCAGGGAGCCCGATGCGGGGCTCGATCCCAGGACCTGGAATCATGACCTGAGCCGAAGGCAGACGCTTAAGGACTGAGCCACCCAGGCGCCCCTCATGTTTTTTTTTTTTTTGTGGTTAATTCTGTGCCTCTGTCCCCAGCCCCTGGCAACCACTGATCCAGTTTCTCTTCCTATACTTTTGCCTTTTCCAGAATATCATATAAATGGAATCATAGAATATGTAGCTTTTGTGTCTAGCTTCTTTGACTTGGCATAATGTTTTTGATATTAATTCACATTGTTAATGGTATCAGTAACTTGTTCCTTATTACTGCTGATTATTATTATGTTGTATGGTTGTATCACAACTTGTTTATCCTTTTACTAGTTGGTAGACATTTGAATGTTTATAGTTTTTGTGATTATGAATAAAGCTTTTGTAAATATTTATGTACAGATTTTTATGTGGACAAATGCTTTATGAAATGGGTTGTGAGGATCCATAGGTCTTTTGGCTCTGTTATATTCAACATGAGACTTATGGCATAGATTCCAAGATAGCTACTCTAGTGCTTGCCATTTTTCAGTAGCTTATGTAAGTGGAAGGAGGAAAGTTGCAAAGATGAGTTGTGTTCTTTCCTTTAAGAGTAATAGCCCAGCAATTGCACATATTACTGCCTGTCCTCTTTGGTCAGAACTTGGTGACATGGCTGGTAACTTCAAGGGAAGTGAAACTTTTGGAAAGTGAAATTTTTTGCTTGGGCCTCATGTACCAAACTAGAAACTCTTTTATTATGGAAGAAGAAGAAAAAGTGAATTGGGAAACATTATAACCTGTGCCACAGCATTGTAATTTTCCCTCAACTTCTCCCTATTAGTAAGTTTCTAGTGACTTTAAACATTCACTTAGGAATGAATTCCTAGGGATAAATTGGATTACCTTGACATTAGGACTTTTCAAAAGTAAATACATTTTTGAAGGATGCACATAAATAAAAGAAGCTTACTTTTTACTTGGCTTGTTTTATAAACAAATAGATAGGGCCAGAGAAAAAAGGTGATTTGTCATAAGAAGTAGAAAATAATCTAGTTAGGGGTATAAGCTGTGATTGTACTCTGTCCAGTTTTTCTGCTATACCTTACTCTGGCCATATCTTTGAAGAAAAATTTAGCAAGATTCCAGGGAAAATACAGCTTTAAATACTTCGAAGTATTAGAATTTTCTATGTATTACAGTCTTTCCAGTTGTATAAATCTTTTCAAGAAAAGATAATTATTTTTGGTCCATATGTGTTTCTTGGTTTTCTGAAAATACAAGTGACTTAGGTTTAGTGACATTTAATTTTAGCTTAAAGTATTTTATTAATATAACCACTGATGAAAGTAATCATTCATGCCCAATTAAAATCCTAATTCAAAACTTGTGAAGGTTTATTTGAATTCTTTGAATAATATGCTTTAACATTTCTATAATCTTGTACATTAAACTATAACCTGTAGAAAGCATGTTATGCCACCCTGAAGGTTGCTATAAAAATTGTTTATGAAGTTCAGGCCAAGACTAAAATATGTTGAAATGGAGAGTTGTGAAAAATGTTCTATATAACATAGGAGACCAAATCATGGTAAAATGCAGAAAAAGACTATACATCAGTTTCTAGGCTACATTATTCAAAAAAATACAACCATAAAAAAGGTAATAAGATTACATTTTCACATTTCACGGCTAGTAAAGTGCATTAGGCTGCTCAGATATTCATAACTTATTGTGACATTTGGGAAGATTACATTTTGTAGTGCAGAGCCATTACTACAGCTCAGATAATAACTAGCCAGTGCCTAGACTTGGATTATGATCCTTGTCATTGAAAACAAATTTGTGTTTTGAAGGTTGATCAGCTTCAAATAACTATTAGAAAGGGTTAACATGACATACTGTAGACCCTGTGCATGCTTTTTAGGTATAATAGATATGCATACATATAGTATATCAAATATGCCACACATTTGTATGTACCGATTTCTGCCATCAATTTTCTCCTTGAAAGGTATATTTTATAATATTTAAAGCAATGGAGAAATATTTAAAACACCTGTCTGGATACTGCTCTCACACTGTAAACTCAATTTAAAAGCTGGTGAAATATTTGGGGTTTTTTGGAAATTACTTTCAAAAATTAATTCTGTAGCTTCTTGTAAGGGTGGTTACTGGTGGAAATAAACAGATTAAAATGGAAGATTGATGTAAGTAATATTAGGGTGAAGGTAAGGTCTCCTAAATTAGTTGCAACTAGATTTTTGACCTGTTTAGACCTGTGTGGGTATGTCCAAACATGTATCTACTAAGAACTCTCCCTTTGCTCTTTCCCCCCAGATGCTCAGTTGCCTTTTCAGAGGCAATCACTATTTAGTTTCTTGTGTATCACTCTTATGTATATGCCTATGTATATTCATGTTTTACATCATATTGTAGCCTACCGTTCACCACATTTTTTTCCCTCTTGATATTCTCATTTAAATAATGTATTTTAGAGATTTTTTTCATGTCAGATGGAGCTGCTTCATTCTTTTCATTGGCTGCATCATATTCCATTATATAGTCATATACGACTTTATTAACTATTACCTGATAATGTTTTTTGGGGGGATTGTTGCTTTATTTTCTGTTCAAAGTGTGTTACAATGAAGTTTTTGTATCCAACATCATTACCTAAATGTATCTGTAGGATAAATTTCTAGTTGTTAAGGTAGCTGTTTGTGTGTGGCTTCTTCTATTTAACATAATTCCTTTGAGGTTTGTTTGTCTATCTATCTATCTATCTGTCTACCTACCTACCTATCCACCTACCTACCTACCTAGCTTTTGCAAGAGGAGATTGACTTATATTGGTAACTGTGTCAGTAGTTCCAATACCAAATATTTTTCTCATTTATGGTAATATTTCAGTTGAAGTACTTGGTTTTCCAGATATATATCACATCATCTCAAAGTAATTATAATTTAAATTCCTCCATTCTGGTATTTATATGTTGCTGCCTTTTGACTAAATGTATCTTCTGTGCCTCCAGAATAATATCAAATGATAGTGATGAAAGTCACATCCTAACCTTGTGTCTGACTTTCATGAGACTCATTCCAATTTTCCTATGCGAGCATGATGCTGGCTTTTCAGGTGTGATTGATATATTTTATTATTAAAGGAAGTCTTTTACAAATAATAATAAAGTATGATGGAAATATAAAACCACCATTTAGCAATGCCACAGTAATAATAGTTACAGGTAAGATCCATTAATGGATCTTAAAACTTAAGATCCATTTATGGATGCATAAAACTGGAATAAACTATTTGGTTGTGTCTTACTCTTTTATGAGCTATTGGATTTTGTTGTGAAAAGTATGACGAGAAACAAGTTACTTGCATAGTCTTAAGGTGTTTTCCACAGATATATAATGATTTAAATATGAAATATAGTAACTTTATTTATTTATTTAAAGATTTTATTTATTTGAGAGAGTGAGAGAGAGAGAGCACGAGCAGGGAGAAGGAGAGGAAGAAGCAGACTCCCCTGCTGAGTGGGGAGCCTGATGCGGGGCTCTATCTCAAGACCTTGAGATCATGACCTGAGTCAAAGGCAGACGCTTAACCAACTGAGCCACCTAGGCGCCCCTATTGTAACTTTAAAATGGAAAAAAATCTGACCATCTTAAACAGGTGATCAAAGCTAACTTTACCAGTAGTGTGGCATATTTATATTAGGTACCATTGAAATGATATGCTAAGGACATATATCACTTCTGGAATACTTTTGCTAAAAATGCATAACCTGAATTTAAACTTGAAAAAAACTTCCATAGTGGAAGAGTCTATAAAATATCTGGTAAATATGCTTCAAAAGCATCAAAATCATGAAAGTCAAAGAAGGCCTGTGCAACGGTCTCAGTATGGAGAAGACCAAAGGGATGCTGATCATGGATCAGAAAAAGGACTCTAGTGTGACAAGTGGCAACATTTGAGTAAGATCTATAGATTTGTCAGTAGTATTTATCAATGTTAAGTTTATGGTTTTAATGATTTTATTATGATTATATAATATACTCATTTGGGGAAGCTGGGTAAAGGGTATACAGGAATTCTACACTATTTTGCAACTTTTTGAATATTTGAAATTATTTCAGGATGAAAAGTTAAAGACAGGACAAGCAGATAATATTCACACAACCAAATAAAAAAAAAGAGTTTTTACATATTTAACAGAATTTTTTGGTGGACTAGGGAACTAAACATGTATACTTTATAGCCACGACCATGTAGCTAGGAGAATTGGCCCAATGACACCAAGGGGCTCTTTTAGCAGAAACCCAGCTCTCCTTTGCTTATGCTAAATGTTCCTGATGATACGAAGAATTGTACGCTAAAATCTCTGCCAGAGCTTTCCCAGAAGAATCAAATGCTTTTACCACTGCACTAGCCGGGAATTCCTATCTCCCTACATGCAGATGCTGCCTCATGTTGTTCATTTTTCCATTTTTTCTTTCTGTTGCCACTGTGTATCTTTGGCAGAACCTGGGAGATATCAGTCCTTGGCTACAAGGAGTTTTAATTGATTTTCTAATTCTGAACTTTCCCTGCTTTTCTGGTGTAAACTCTATTTGGTTGTGTCTGTTATTCTTTTATGAGCTGTTGGCTTTTGTTTTGTAAAGTTCACTTTCTCCTAATTCTTGACCACTTTTTGGGTTTAGGAATGCATAGTGAAAAACCAAGACATATTCAGAAGGACAAGAGTGTAGATGAATCATGTATGTAGTATTTCTGACAGGTATCTTTTAGAAATCTAGTTGATAAGGATAGCTCTGCAAAGGTAATTCTAAAAGTATTTTAATTCCTTTAAACACTTGGGATTTGTTAAAATTTAAAAAACTCTCCTCTGTGGGAGGATGCTGTGGGGTGAGATGGCATTGTGGGGATAGGTCAGTATATCTTTCTCTGGATGGGTTTTTTGATAGTATCAATGAAATAAATTTTCTTGATTACTTCTTTGGGTGTATGATTATATTTAAGTTATCCTAGTTATTGACAGGGAAGGAAGGGTATTAAAATCGGTAGGTAAAATAAACTAGGAATTTGGCAAATGTGAACTCTAAGTTCTGTGTCCACTCCGAGCATTTTTAGCTTTTCATTTCTTTTGTGAGCTGGTATTTTGTATAAGCAGCAAAACACTTCTAGGTTGCTGTGGATAGTTCACAGAGTTTATAATTCATAAATACTGAATTAGAAGCAGTTAATAGAGCTAAAAGTGAGATCTTTATTGGTATCAGGGCAGTAGGTAGTGATTTACCGAAGACATCCTGTATTTGTTTCTGTTGAAAAATATTTCCATTTTTATATTGTCTTACTTGACTTTGTGCTATCTTAACTTGAAGGTTTCTTTAGAATCTTTATTTTTTAGAGCTGTGTGTGTGTGTCTATGGACCCTTTTGTTGTAGAGGGTAGAGAATACTGTGTATGGGTAGTTACTGGTTAGGAGTGTGCTCTAGTTATATCGAAAAAGCACTAATGTTTTTAATTTTTACCCCCTTTTTGGAAGCTGGTAGGAGGGCAGTTTGATTTGGAAATGAATTTCATTATCCAAGAAGGTGAGAGTATCATCTGCATGGTGGACCTACTAGAAAAATGTGACATTACTTGCCAAGCAGAAGTCTGGAGCATGTTTACAGCGATTCTGAAGAAAAGCATACGAAATCTTCAAGTCTGCACTGAAGTAGGCCTTGTTGAGAAAGTGCTCGGGAAAATTGAAAAAGTTGACAATATGATAGCAGGTATGATTTTTTTCTGTAGTACAGTGGATGTGAAGAAATAAAGTTTGATTCTTAAATACTGTATTTCTCTTATTTCGTAATATTTATTTCAGAAATATTTGAGTATCTACCGTGTGTGGAACTTTAGTGTTCAAACTCTTAAATAAGCACACTATATTTTAATCATTGAAGAAATATAAATTGATTGTTTTATTGTTTTCTTTTGTTTCCAGATCTTTTAGTTGACATGTTGGGAGTGCTGGCTAGCTATAATTTGACCGTTCGAGAACTAAAGCTATTCTTCAGTAAACTTCAAGGAAATAAAGGACAATGGGTAAAAAAATGAGTACCCTTTGATATTTGAAAGTATTCCTCTCCTCAAACACACTAGTGGCTTTTAAGCAACTGTTATTATTCTACCGGGGTAAATGTAAAATTGAAGGGAAGAGATAAATTAAAATAGCGTTTAGGTCTGTACAGCTACTTTTGCCATGACCTGACACAGGTGCAGAGTAAGAGAACTGGGTGTTCCAGGCAGGCTAAAACTTGGCCCTTCTTCAAACTCTTAGTCTTCAAATATACATTTAACATTTATTAGAGGAAAAGGGTAAGGATAGAGAAGGAAGAGTGTTTGGTAGCAGCACCTAGATTCTCTATTGACCTGAGTAGTTTAGCTGTCGCCCTTAAACTTGAATAACCCACTCAGTGAACACAAGCTGTGCAGTTAATTGGATCCACCCTCCACAGATTCAATTTAGTGGTCCTTTTCAATAAATGGCAATAGTGGTCAACTTATTTTAAACTCCAGGTGCATTAACAAACTGTTTCTTCCTACCACTTGGTTACTTACTTCTTAGAGGAATACTAATAAATATTTTCTCCATTTTTGTTGCATTTCTAGGCTTATTTTAGTGCCCTTTAGAGATCATTGCCCACAGCACTGCTTAGCCACAGCTGATCCTTAATCTAACTCTGTTGAAATATATTTAAATTGGTGTGTTGCAATTGTACACTCTAGTTTATTGTGTTAAAGTGGTTAGATTCAAGCTTCTTTTTATCAAGCTTTAGCTCTCTGGCTACTTTTAAGATTTCATCACTGGGGGTGCCTGGCTGGCTCAGTTGGTAGGACATGAGATTCTTGATCTCAGGGTCTTGAGTTCAAGCCCCATGTTGGGTGTGGAGCTTACTTAAAAAAAAAAAAAAAGATTTCATTATTGATTTTTGGCAGTTTTATTGTTTCTTGGTATGGTTTACCTTGTGTTTATTCTTATTACAGTTCTGGTATCTGTGTGTTTATAATATAATTTTCAGCAAATTTGGAAATATTTTGGTCATTATTTCTTTAAATATCATTTTCTTGTCCCTTCCTCCTTTTTTGGGACTCTAATTACATGTATGTTAGCTCTCTTGATAATGTCTGATAGGTCACTCAGATCTTTTCACTTTTTTTTTTTTTAGCTTTTTCTCTTTGTGCTTCATTTTAGATTGCTTTTGTTACTGTATTTTTAAGGTAATTGCTCCTCTGCAGTGTGTTGATTCTATCCATTAAAATTTTCAGATTTCAGATTTTTTTATTTCTAAAAAAATCTCTTTAGTTCTTTTTAGTATCTTCTGTTTTTCCTCATTATGTTCATGTTTTCCTTTAAATCCTTGGGACTGTTGAGCATATTTATAATAATAATAGTTGATTTCATGTTATTATCTACTGAGTCTATCATCTTTGTCATTTTCTTTTTATTTATTTATTTATTTGTCATTTTCTAGATCAGTTTTTTACTCACTGATTTTGCTTCTGCTGACAGGTCATATTTTCCTTCTAATGCTAGTGATTTTAGATTGAATGATATTAGATATAGTGAATTGTTCCTTGTTGAGTGCTGGATTTTGTCATATCCCTTTTCAGATTGTTAGACTGTTTTTGCAGGCAGATAAATTATTTGTGGATCACTTTACCCTTCCAGGCTAGTTTAAAAGTTTTCTTTTGGTCAGGTCCAGATTGGCTGTTATTCTAGGTCTAGTTTAGCCTCCTTATTGAGGCCTGATTCTTTTAGGGTCTCAGTGAATGACCCTAAGTCTCAGGTATGGGATAAGAGGTAGTGTAAGACCGTGGTCTCTACATAGTGCCTAGTAGGGTCTCAAACAATTTCTGGCTGTATAGTAGCTTTGGGAATTCTTTGACTTATAGGTATTAATATCTTGGCCTCACCTTGTTCAGTTTTATGGTAGGTTTGAATAGTTTGATATTAAGCCAAGGAGACAGTACAGATTTCTGGAGCTTCCTGTCTGCATAGCTCTTTTCTCTGTAGTACTCTGCCTTGAAGCTTTTATCTACCTCAGACTACCCATATTCCAGTTTCTGCCTCATCAAGTCAATGAGACCTTCAAGTTCTATTTTGTTTCCCTCTTCCTGTGCAGTGATAGAAATTGCATCCTGGTAGAAAGTCTGGTAATCTCACGGCTCATTTTGTTTCCTTTTTCTCAAATATAACAGTCTTGAGCTACCTCTTCTTCCATGTCTAAAAACATGTAAAATGTATGTTTCATACATTTTATCCAGTATTCTGGTTGTTTATGGTGCTTTGATAAGTCTAGGTCCTGTTAGTGTATCATGTCAAGAAGAGGAAGTACAGGTCTTCTTCAAGTTACAGTGGGGTTCCATCCTGATAAACCCATTGTAAATTGAAAATGTCAAAAGTTGAAAATGCATTTAATAAACCTACCCTACCAAACAACATAGCTTAGCCTAACCTATCTTAAATGTGCTCAGAACACTTATATTGGCCTACAGTTGGGCAAAGTCATGTAACACAAAACCTATCTTATAGTGTTGAATATCTTATGTAATTTATTGAATACTGTATTGAAAGTGCAAAATAGAATAGTTGTGTGGGTACAGAATGGTTGTAAGTGTATCAGTTTTTTACCTTTGTGATTTTGTGACTAACTGGGATCTGTGGCTTGCTGCCACTGCCCAGTGTCATAAGAGTATTGTACTGCATATTGCATATCATGAGCCTGGGAAAAGATCAAACTTCAAAATACTATTTCTACTGAATGCATATAGCTTTCACACCATTGTGAAGTAAAATCGTAAGTTGAACTGACAGAAGTCAAGGACGGTCTATATGCTGGTTTCATTTTAGTTTTGATTCTATTCAGTGTATTTATTGTGAATATATAATTAATACATTTTTGTTGGTGAATATAGAAAACTCTGAGAAAATAGCAGAGGATATGAATAGATGTTTATTTATAGAGATAGAAACCCCACAATCAAATAAACATAAAATCACTAATAACTAGAGATGTTCAAATTAAAACAATATTGATATGTCACCTTATGTCTGTTAGTATTGAGGATTATAAAGTTGGATAATAGCAAATATAATTGTGGAATAGGGTTATTTTATTTAATTTTTTTTTGGTGGGGTCAGCATTTATATTTATTAGCTGATTTGCAGCTTTGCTTTGTTTCAGCAAGTTAAGTCTTTGCATCAGTAGTTGAAACAGAAAATTATTTGATTCACTAATTATGTTTTGGAACTGTTTTCACACTAATGGTAGTAATGACAGCACAAGAGAGACCATAGCCTACTTTTAAACTAGCTTAGGGGCACCTGGGTGGCTCAGTCATTAAGCATCTGCCTTCCGCTCAGGTCATGATCCCAGGGTTCTGGGATCGAGCCCCACATGGGGCTCCCTGCTCTGCAGGAAGCCTGCTTCTCCCTCTCCCACTCCCCCTGCTTGTGTTCCTGCTCTTGCTATCTCTCTCTGTGTCAAATAAATAAAATCTTAAAAAAAAAAGAAAAGAAACTAGCTTAAAACAGAATTCTTTAAATCAAAAAGGAACATGGCTATGCTTAAATGACAGAATTGATGGGATTGATGTCTTCCTCCCTGTCACTTGCTACGGTGGGCACATTAGAATATTGAAGCATAATTATAATTATCATGGCCTGGTGATTGCATCTAAGTTCTGAGGGTTATGTTACATAAATGTTAGATTACACATCTTGTAGTTACATACATTATTTTGATTTGTCTATTTCAAATCCCATCTTTTTTTCCATTTTTATTTTTTTTTTCAAATATTCATTTAAATTCTAGTTGAGTTAGATATAGTGTAATATTGGTGTCAGGAGTAGAATTTAGTGATTTATCACTTACAAAAAAACAGGCATATAGTTATTTTGAACCTGTATGCTAGTGGCTGGAGTGAACACTCATTAGCCAACCTCAAGTAATCTACCACTACTCAGTCACATAAATTATACCCATATCCAGTGACGTGGTAATTTGCTTCTGAGTACATGTTCCATGAAATTCTCAGTTTCATAAGGAAATACACATGGGGATGTTCAATGAAGCATTATTTTTGGTGGCAGTGAATTGTCACCATGGGGGCTTATCATTAGAGTAGATAGGTAAAATGTACTGGATGCATAGAATAGATTATTATATAGCAGTTAGAATCGATGCAAAAGTTAATATGAATAGATGCAGGAAGAAAGAAACATATGTCTAACCCAACATCATTTAAATTATAAGTACAGTCACACAGAAACATTTTTGAAGGAATACATAAAAAGATTCAGTATGTTTATACAGTTGCTTATGTGACTGGGAGTAGAATGAGGAATGGGTTTAGGGCATAAAGGGAGAAAACAATGAGCTGTTAATAAAACAAGCAAGGCTTTGGGGCGCCTGGCTGGCTCAGTTGGTGGAGCATGCAACTCTTGATCTCAGGGTTGTGAGTTCGAGCCCCACATTGGGTGTAGAGATTACCTAAAAATAAAATCTTAAAAAAAAACCCATAAAACTGAAAAAAAAAAAAAAAAAAAAAAACACCTCAGACATTTGTGGAATGGTTCTCCAGATGGAAATGCTATAATATTGTATTTTTATTTTTGACTGCAGAGTTATTTTTAGTTATTTCATTTTGGAATTTATTTTAAAAATTCTATGTGATTGTAGTTACTTGTTATTACACTTTTGTAATTGAGCAATGTGGCTAACTGAAAATTTCTTGGTCACTTAAGAATAAAGCTCTCAGGGTCCTGAGATTGAGTCCCATATCGGGCTTCCTGCTCAGCAAGGAGCCTGCTTCTCCCTCTGCCTGTTGCTCCCCCTCCTTACGCGCGTGCTTGCGTTCTTTCTCTCTCTCTCTCTCGCTGACAAATAAATAAAATCTTAAAAAAAAAAAAAGAAGAATAAAGCTCTCCACTTAACATTTAGGTAAAAGATTGCTGGACTCTTTTAGACATTTAATAAATAGAGCAGATACCAGATAAAATGAAGGCAAGCCAGTGATTTCACTTGTAGTTGACCCTGTTTAGAACTTTTAATGAAGAAGAATGTACTGATATCCTGTTTGCTTATAAACTGATTAAAATGATAATGTATAGATGATTGTTCTTTACTTTTCCTTGTAAATAAGTCTTTTCATTTTAGCTGTTGTTTCGTGTATTAGAGGAGACTTGTGGGTCAAAGAGGCATTAAATAAATGTAATGTTACAACTTTTTTATATGCTATATAGTAAAGGTAATATTGTAGAATGAAATATGACAGGGAGATTGGATCCAGTCTAGAGGTCAGGGAAGACTGCTATGAGAAAGTGACCTTTAAGATGAGCTCTAAAAGATGGGTAAGATTTATTTAGTTAAGAGGGGAGGGAAGTAGGCCTAGTGGGAACATTTTAAGCACAAGGAATAGTTTGTACTCAGGCCCTGTTGTGGGAAGAAGGCAGAGAGGCTTTGTGGATGGAGTGCAAAGAGAGGGGAAGATGGAAATGCAGAATGAAGCTAGTGAGGTTGAGGTAGATCGAGTATCTTGTGGGCTGTGTTAAGGCTTTTGGTCTTTATTTTAAAGGCAGTGGGAAGCTACCTGAGAGATAGCATAATAGAAAGGTAAAAGTGTAGTGGTTAAAAGTATGGACTCTCAAGTCAGACTGAGTTCTGATCCCAGCCTTGCCATTTGCTACCTGTGTGACCTTGGACATGTTCCTCTGTCTCAGAGTACCACCTCCTGGATGGTTTTAAGGTTAAAATATTTTTATTGTTTCTTTGAAAACAGTCTTTAACAGTGTAATATAGTAAGCATTATTTGTGAAATTAAAAAGTGTTTTAAAGAGGGATGGGTGGTGGGTTGATATAGTTTGTAATTTTAAAACATTATTTTTGCTGCAGTATGGAGAAGTTTCAGGTGTCAGGTGATATTGGCCCATATTTATCAAATACTTCATATGTTCTCTCATATTACAAAAATGGCATAGAGTACCTTTAAGATAGTGAAAATAATATGCTTTTAGCTAACAGCATTTTTGGTTATTCTTGGGTATATTAAAGTATGAGTATGTTAAAAATAAGTATTTTTGTTTTATGGTGAATGTGTGTTTAATGAGTTGTTGATTATTTTCATAGCCTCCACATGCTGGGAAGTTGCTGTCTGTGTTAAAGCATATGCCTCAGAAGTATGGTCCTGATGCCTTTTTCAACTTCCCAGGAAAGAGTGCTGCAGTAAGTAAATTTTAATGAGGAAATCACTTGGAGTTTTTTCCTTGGCTTCCAGAAAGTACAGCCGTGTAAACAGCCCTGACAGGTTCATTGTTAGGTAGAAACTTCTTTGCACAACTTAACTTATTCCTTACAGCAGTTATTCGTGTTACTTTTTCCTGTTTTAGAGGTGAAGAAATACAGGCTCAAAGAAGAAAGCTGTCCATTTATAGCTTGGGGCAACAATGGAGTAAGAACCTAGTTCTTTTGAACATGTTGTCTTTAGAATTTATCTCTGCATTCTCCAATAGATATTTATGTGTGACACTTTCACTTTCTATCTTACTGACTATCTTTCTTCAGCCTTGCGTTGCCCCAAAGGGTGTTTCTTTTGCACCTGGTGAATAGAATGAGAATAACTCTTTAAAACTTTCCGGCAAGTTCTCCTGATTTGGGAGTTTCCAAATTATATCAGTTTCAGCATTCTCTCTCTTTTTTTTTTAATTTCAGCATTCTTATAAGCTGTTAATCAGTTTAATATAGTTGAAATAAGACATTGCTAGTAATATCTGTAGTGTTTTGAAATGTTATAGGAGTGCATTGTATAATGTGTATATGTTATTTATGGAAGCTTTTTTACCTTTTCATATTACATTCGTCTGCTTCTTACTAGCAAAAATTTTTTTGAAGATATTTCAGCCTGTTCTTTTTCTGAGATTTTTTTTTGTTATTTTTACTTTGTTTCTCATAATATCTTATTTGCTTGTTAGGCCCTATGTAGTAGTCAGGTAATATCTGCAGAAAGAAAAGTGTTTTAAAAGGACATTTGTAATATTTGAATATTTTACACACAATACACAGCTTTCTTTGGAAAGTTTATTGCTTGTATTGTTTTTCCTCTATAATTTTTCCTTACTAAGGATTTTAGATTTGAAGCTTTCCAGAAAAACTTTATTCTCTTGACATTGAGCCTATAATTTGCCTTTAATATAAGAAGCAGTCTTATGAGGTTAACTTTTTTGAAATGCATATTATGATTGTTTCATGTTAACTTTGTTTTTCTTTTAGTTTAAATTCCAGTTAACATACAGTGTAATGTTAGTTTCAGGTGTACAATTTAGTGATTCAGCAATTCCATACATCACCTGGTGCTCATCGTGACAAGTGTACTCCTTAATTCCCATCACCTATTTAACACATCCTCCTGCCCTCCTCCCCTTGGGTAGCCATCAGTTTGTTCTGTATAGTTAAGAGTTCATTTCTCCATCTGCCTGTCTCTTTTTTTCCCCTATGATCATTTGTTCAGATTCTTATATTCCCCAAATGCATGAAATCATATGGTATTTGTTTTTCTCGGACTTACTTAGCTTAGCATGATACTCTGTAGCTCCATCCATGGCGTTGCAAATGGCAAGATTTCATTCTTTTTGATGACTGAGTACTATTCCAGTGTGTGTGTGTGTGTGTGTGTGTGTGTGTGTATGTGTGTGTGTGTACGTACACCACATCTTTATCCATTCATCAATGGATGGACATTTGAGATCTTTTCATAATTTGGCTATTGTAGATAATTCTGCTCTGAACATCAGGGCACATGTATCCCTTCGAATTAGTATTTTTGTATTCTTTGTGTAAATACCTAGTAGTGCAATTGCTGGATTGTAAGGTAGTTCTATTTTTAACTTTCTGAGGAACCTCCATACTGTTTTCCAGAGTGAGTGCACCAGTTTGCATTCCCACCAACAGTGCAAGAGGGTTCCCCTTTCTCCACATCCTTGCCAATACTTGTTCTTTCTTGTGTTGTTGATCTTAGCCATTGTGAAGGTGTGAGGTCGTATCTCATTATAGTTTTGATTTGTATTTCCCTGAAGATGCATGATATTGAGCATTTTTTCATGTGTCTGTTGGCTATCTGTATGTCTTCTTTGGGAAAATGTCTATTCATGTCTTCTGCCCATTTTTTAACTGGGTTGTTTTTTGGACACAGAGTTTTATAAGTTCCTTATATATTTTGGATACTAACCTTGTGTCAGATATGTCATTTGCAAATATCTCCTCCCATTCCAAAGGTTGCCTTTTAGTTTTGTTGATAATTTCCTTTGCTGTGCGGAAGCTTTTTATTTTGATATAGTACTAATGGTTTATTTTTGCTTTTGTTTTCCTTGCCTCAGGAGACAAATCTAGAAAAAAGTTGCTAAGGCTGATGTCAGAGAGGTTACTGCCTGTGTTCTCTCTAGGATTTTAATGGTTTCTTATCTCACATTTAGGTCTTTCATCCATTTTGAATTTGTTTTTGTGTATGGTGTAAGAAATTGGTTCAGTTTCATTTTTTTGTATGCTGCTCTCCAGTTTTCCCAACACCATTTGTTGAAGAGACTGTCTTTATTCCATTGGATAATCTTTCCTGCTTTGTGGAAGATTAATTGACCATATAGCTGTGGGTTCATTTCTGGGTTTTCTTTTCTGTTCCATTGATCTGTGTGTGTATTTTTGTGTCAGCACCAAAACAGATCTGCTGTTTTGATCACCACAGCTTTGTAATATAACTTGAAGTCCGGAATTGTGATGCTTCCAGCTTTGCTTTTCATTTTCAAGGTTGGTTTGGCTATTTAGGGTCTTTTGTGGTTCCATACAAATTTTAGGATTCTTTGTTCTAGCTCTGTGAAAAATGCAGTTGGTTTTTTGATGGTGATTAGATTAAATCTGTAGATTGCTTTGGGTAGTATAGACATTTGGACAATATTTGTTCTTCCAATCCATAAGCATGGAATGTTTTTCCATTTCTTTGTGTCATCTTCAGTGTCTTTCATCAGTGTTTGATAGTTTTCAAGTATAGATCTTTTACACCTTAGGCTAAGTTTATTCCTAGGTATCTTACCGTTTTTGGTGCATTTGTAAATGGGTTTTATTCCTTAGTTTCTCTTTCTGCAGCTTCATTATTGGTGTATAGAAATGCAACAGATATCTGTACATTGATTTTGTATCCCGCGACCTTACTGAATTTGTTTATCACTTTTGGTAATTTTTGGTGGAATCTTTTGGGTTTTCTGTATAGAGTATCATGTAATCTGCAAATAGTGGAAGTTTCACTTTTTCCTTTCCTATTTGGATGCCTTTTATTTTTTTGTGTTGTCTGATTACTGTGGCTAGGAATTCCATTTCTGTGTTAAATAACAGAGGTGAGAGTGCACATCCCTGTCTTGTTTCTGACTGTAGAGGAAAAGCTTTCAATTTTGGCCCATCGAGGATGATATTAGCTGTGGGTTTTCATATATGGCCTTCATTATGTTGACATATATTCCCTCTAACCTTGCTTTGTTGAGTGTTTTTGTCATGAAAGGATGTTGTACTTTGTCAAATGCTTTTTCTGCATCCATTGAAAGGATCATATGGTTCTTTTTTTTTTAAGAGATTTATTTATTTGAGAGAGAGAGAGAGAGAGCGAGAGAGATGGGGGGGGAGGAGTGGCAGAGGGAGTGGGAGAGAGAGAATCTCAAGCAGACTCCCTGCTGTGCGTGGAGCCCGACATGGGGCTTGATCTCACAATCCTGAGATTATGACCTGAGCTGAAATCAGGAGTCTAGTGCTTAACTGATTGAGCCATCCAGGTGCCCCAGGATCATATGGTTCTTACCCTTTCTTTTATTAATGTGTATCCTTTTGATTGATTTGTGAATATTGAACCACCCTTGCAGCCCAAGAGTAAATCCTGCTTGATTGTGGTGAATGATTCTTTTAATGTACTGTTGGTTTTGGTTTGCTAGTATTTTATTGAGAATTTTTGTATCCATGTTCATCAGGGATATTGGCATGTAGTTCTCTTTTTTAGTCAAGTCTTTATCTGGTTTTGGTATCAGGGTAATGTTGGCCTTATAAAATGAATTTGTAAGTTTTCCTTCCATTTCTATTTTTGGGAATAGTTTGAGAAGAATAGGTATTAACTCTTCTTTAAATGTTTGGTAAAATTCACCTGTGAATCCATCTGGCCCTGGACTTTTGTTTCTTGGGAGATTTTTTATTACTGATTCAATATCTTTGCTGGTTATCAGTCTGTTCTAGTTTTGTATTTCTTCCTGTTTCAGTTTTGGTAGTTTATGGTTGTCTAATTTGTTGGCACATAGTTTTTCATAATATTCTCTTATAATTCTATTTTGTGGTGTTGGTTGTTATTTCTCCTCTCTCATTTGTGAATTTATTTATTAGGGTCCTTTCTCTTTTCTGTTTGATAGGTCTGGCTAGGGGTTTATCAATTTTATTAATATTTTCAAAGAACCAACTCATGGTTTCATTGATCTGTTGTTTTTTAGTTTCTATATCATTTATTTCTGCTCTAATCTGTATTATTTCCTTTCTTTTCCTGGCTTTTGGCTTCATATGTTGTTCTTTTTCTAGCCCCTTTAGGGGTAAGTTCAGGTTGTTTATTTGTATTTTTCTTGCTTATTAAGGTAGGCCTGTATTGCTATATACTTTCCTCTTAGTACCAATTTTTGTTTCTTCTTTGGTTTCCTGGTTGACCCATTCATTGTTTAGTAGCATGTTTTTTTCTTTATTTTTTTTTAAAAGATTCTATTTTATTTATCCGACAGAGACAGCGAGAGAGGGAACACAAGCAGGGGGAGTGGGAGAGGGAGAAGCAGGCTTCCGGCTGAGCAGGGAGCCCGACGCGGGGCTCGATCCCAAGACCCTGGGATCATGACCAGAGCCGAAGGTAGACGCTCAATGACTGAGCCACCCGGGCACCCCAGTAGCATGTTTTTTAACCTCCATGTATTTGTGGTCTTTCCACACTTTTTCTTGTGGTTGACTTTAAGTTTTATAACATTGTGGTCAGAAAATATGCATGGTATGATCTCAGTCTTTTTGTACTTGTTGAGGCCTGATTTGTGACCTAGTATGTGATGTATTCTGGAGAAAGTCCCATGTGCACTTGAAAAGAATGTGTATTCTGCTTTAGGATGGAATGTTGATGGAATGATGAATGTATATGTTAAGTCCATCTGGTCTAGTGTGCCATTCAAAGTCATTGTTTCCTTAGATGATCTCTCCATTGATGTAAGAAGGGTGTTAAAGTTTCTGACTATTACTGTATTATTATCAGTTAGTTTCTTTATGTTTGTTATTAATTGTTTTATGTATTTGGGTGATCCCATGTTGGGTGCATAAATATTTACAATTGTTAGATCTTGTTGGGTTGTCCCCTTTATTATGATATAACGCCCTTCTTCATCTCTTGTTATAGTCTTTGGCTTAAAGTCTAGTTTGTCTGATGTTAAGTATTGCTATTCTGGCATCTTTTGATGTCTATTTGCATGATAAATGTTTCTCCATCCTCTCACTTTGATTCTGCAGGTGTTTTTAGGTCTAAAATGAGTCTCTTGTAGGCAGCGTATAGATGGGTCTTGATTTTTAATTCTTTTTCTTTCCAAATTTTTATTTAAATTCTAGTTAGTTAACACACAGTGTAATATTGGTTTCAGGAGTGGAATCTTGTGATTCATCACTTACATATAATACCCAGTGCTCATCGTAACAAGTGCCCTCCATAATACCCATCACCCCTTTAGCCTATCCCCCACCCACCTCCCTCCATCAACCCTCAGTTTGTTCTCTATCATTAAGAGTCTCTTAGCATTTGCTTCCCTCTTTTTCTTTTTTTTTCCTTCCCTAGATGGTTTTTGTTTTTTTATCCATTCTGACACCCTATGTCTTTTTAGTTTTTTATTTATTATTATTATTATTTTTAGAGAGAGAACACAAGCAGGGAGGGGTAGAGGGAGAGGGAGAGAGAGAATCCCAGGCAGGCTCCACACCCAGCATGGAGCCTGACACAGGGCTCAATCTCACAATCCTGAGATCATGACCTGAGCTGAAATCAAGTATCAGATGCTTAGCTGACTGAGCCACCCACATGCCCCTGATTCCCTAAGTGTTTATTTCATTTACATTCAAAGTAATTATTGATAGATATGTATTTAGTGCCATTTTACTACTTGTTTTGTCATTGTTTCTGGAGATTTCCTCTGTTCCCTTTCTTGTCTTTGTCACTTTTGGTTTTTCCTTTCCACTTAAAGAGTTCCCTTTTATGTTTTTTGCAGGGCTGCTTTAGTGGTCATAAACTCCTTTAGTTTTTGTTTGTGTGGGGAAACTCTTTATCTCTCCTTGTATTCTGAATGATAGCCTTGCTGGGTAGAGTATTTTTGGTTGCAGCTTTTTCCCATTCAGTACTTTGAATGTATCATGCCACTCCTTTCTGGCTTGCCAAATTTCTGTTAAGAAATCTGCTGTTAGCTTTATGGGTCTTCCCTTATAAGTTAAGGACTTCTTTTGTATTGCTGCTTTTCTTTATCACTATATTTTGCAAATTTAATTATAATATGTCTTAGTGTTGCCCTTCTTCTGTTGATTTTGTTGGGAGTTCTCTCTGCCTTCTGGATATGGATGTCTGTTTCCTTCCCCATATTAGGGAATTTTTCAGCTATGATTTCCTCTAATAAATTTTCTGTCCCCTTTTCTCTCTCTCTTCTTCTTTTGGGACTCCTATAATACAAATGTTATTATGTTTGGTGGAGTCACTGAGTTCTGTAAATCTAATGTTCCATAATTATTCTTTCTCTCTTTGGTTTAGCTTCATTATTTTCCATTATTTGTCTTCTGTGTCACTTACTCATTCTTCTGCTTCTTCCAGCCTTGTGTTCATTGCATCAAGCCTGTTTCCAATTTCAGTTGTTGCATTTTTCATTCTGTTTTTTAACTTTTTTTTTTTAAAGATTTTATTTATTTATTTGACAATGAGAGAGAGAGACAGCGAGAGAAGGAACACAACAGTGGGAGTGGGTGAGGGAGAAGCAGGCTTCCCGCTGAGCAGGGAGCCGATGCGGGGCTCGCCCCCAGGAGCCTGGCACCATGACCTGAGCCAAAGGCAGACACTTAACAACTGAGCCACCCAGGTGCCCCCCTTTTTTAACTCTTTTATCTCTGCATTAATTATCGCCCTGAAGTCTTCCATTCTTTTCTCAAGTCCAGCAAGTATCCTTATGATTGTTACTTAAAATTCTCCATGAGACACATTACTTATATCTGTTTCCCTTAGATCTCTGTCTGGGACCTTATCTTGTACTTTCATTTATGATGAATGTCTCAGTCTTGGCATTTTATCTAAGTCTCTGCCTTCTTATATGTGTTAGAAAAGACCGTTATGTTTCCTGCTCCTGAGAGTAATGGCTTTATGAAGAAGTCCTTCAGTGTCCAGGGTCTGGTGCTTCAGGGAATGTCTGGTGTGTGCTGTGTGCACTTTGCTACTGTGTTTTGACTGCTCTATCCTTTAGGCCAGTCATTTGCAGAGACTCTCCTTGCCTGAAGTGGCAGTGTTTGGTCCTTGGTCAGAATGTGGCAAGTTTTTTTTTTTTTTTTTTTAAAGATTTTATTTATTTATTTGACAGATAGAGACACAGCGAGAGAGGGAACACAAGCAGGGGGAGTGGGAGAGGGAGAAGCAGGATTCCCGCTGAGCAGGGAGCCCGATGCGGGGCTCGATCCCAGGACCCTGAGATCATGACCTGAGCCGAAGGCAGGCGCTTAACGACTGAGCCACCCAGGTGCTCCAGAATGTGGCAAGTTTTAACTAGGTGTGCTCTAGTCTGCTTGTTAAATGAGACCTGATACTACTTCCACTAGAACTGGAGCCCTGTAGAATTCTCTGGTCGGGAGACATGGCGTGGACAGGGTTTTTTGCTGTTCTTTTGGGGAAGTGGCCTGCCCTGCTGTGACTGAGGCAAGCTTGACTGAGAAGGGCAATACCATCAGAGCCAAGGGTGTGGACTTGGTGAAGCAGGTTAGGGAGCTGGTGTCCATGCTGCTTCCCTCAGGTGGCTCTGTGTTTATGTCAAGTGGTGGGGGGAGGGAAATGGCATCATCCACCTCTTTTGTTCCTGCAGAGGCATATCTCTGCACCCTATCAGGGAAGCACTCAGAGAAGAGCGAATAGTCTCCCTGCTGTGTGTCTTAGGGTTTTTTTTCAGATTGCTGTATTCACACTGTCCACCTCCAGGTTGTTGGCCTGCCTTCTATTCAGGAGCAGTGTACTGCTCTCTGGGCTCTATCCCAGCAAGTCTGCTGACTTTTAAAGCTTCATGCTTTAGGGATGTGTTGGGGGCAGGAACCTGTACTGGTTTGCTGGGAGGAGGGTCTCACCATGCTAGGACTGAGGCAAGCTTGACTGAGAAGGGCAGTTGTGCCAGAGTGCAGGGGTGTGGGATTTGCTATAAGCAAGTCAGGCAGCCAGTGTTGGGGCTGAGCTCCTTTCTGCAGGTGGCTCTGTGTGTATGCTGAGGTGGCGGGGGAGGGAAATGGTGCCAGCCGGCTCCTTTTTTCCGGAGAGGTATCTCCTTGAATACCCACTTCTCAGGGACACACTCTACTAATCTCCCCCCAGTGTGCCCCAGGTGCTCCTCAGATCATTCTGTCTATGCTGTTTGCCCCCCAGGTTGTTTGCCTGCCTTCTCTCTAGGGTTAGGGCAGCACCCTTAGGGCTCTATCCCAGCCAAGCCCATTGACCTTTAAAACTCCAGTTTTCAAGCCCTGCTGGTTCCAAGAACTCAAGAAAATCAGCCCCTCTCATTTTCCCAGCGTGTGTCTTTGGGGGAAATGTTTTTCTGTGTTTCCCTGTGTGCTCTTCTCTCTCTTGCATTTCTCTGCGACCATGGTTCCTTCCTCTCTGTGGCATCTGTGATTTCCCCTATACCACATCTCCACATTTCCTACCTTCCTCGATGTGGCCTCTTCTCTCCCTTTAGTTGTGGAGCTTGTTCTGTCAGTCATCAGGTTGATTTCTGGGGTATTTAGAATGATTTGATAGTTATCTAGCTGTGTTTCTGGGGATAAGACGAGCCTAGGGTCCTCCTACTCTTCTGTAATCTTCTCTCTCTTCCTTGCATATTATAATTGTATATGTTTATAATTCTCTGAGATCATAATGTGTCTATTCCACTTACTTGCATTTATTTTGGAAGTGGGATAGTTCAGCTAAACAGCTTTTGGAACTTTTAGAGAATAGGTGTTTTAAATATATTCAGTGACTCACTTCTTTCCTTAGATATAGCTTTTCAAGGGAAATTAAAGTATTCATGGATAGGGGCACCTGGGTGGCTCAGTCGTTAAGCGTCTGCCTTCGCTCGGGTTATGATCCCAGGGTGCTGGGATCGAGCCCCACATCGGGCTCCCTGCTCGGCAGGAAGCCTGCTACTCCCTCTCCCACTTCCTCTGCTTGTGTTCCTGCGCTCACTATGTCTCTCTCTGTCAAATAAATAAATAAAATCTTTAAAAAAAATAAAGTATTCATGGATAAATTATTTTTATAAAACTTTTGCGTTTTCTTTTATTTATTTATTTATTTTTAATTTGATTATGTTATGTTAGTCACAATACAATACATCATTAGTTTTTGATGTGGTGATCCACGATCCATTGTTTTCGTATAACACCAAGTGCTCCATGCAGTACGTGCCCTCCTTAATACCCATCACCGGGCTAACCAATCCCCCTCCCCCCTCCCCTCTAAAACGCTGTTTGTTTCTCAGAGTCCATAGTCTCTCATGGTTCATCTCTCCCTCCAGTTCCCCCACCTCATTTTTCCCTTCCTTCTCCTAGTGTCCTCCATGTTATTCCTTATGTTCCACAAATAAGTGAAACCATATGATAATTGACTTTCTCAGCTTGACTTATTTCACTTAGCATAATTTCCTCTAGTCCCATCCATGTTGATGTAAAAGTTGGGTATTCATCCTTTCTGATGGCTGAGTAATATTCCATTGTATATATGGACCACATCTTCTTTATCCATTCATCTGCTGAAGGGCATCTTGGCTCTTTCCACAGTTTGGCTATTGCGGACATTGCTGCTATGAACATTGGGGTGCATATGGCCCTTCTTTTCACTACATCTGTGTCTATGGGGTAAATACCCAGGAGTGCAATTGCTGGGTCATAGGGTAGCTCTATTTTTAAATTTTTGAGGAACCTCCACACTGTTGTCCAAAGTGGCTGTACCAACTTGCATTCCCACCAACAGTGTAAGAGGGTTCCCCTTTCTCCACAACCTCTCCAACATTTGTTGTTTCTTTCCCTGTCCATTTTTGCCATTCTAACTGGTGTAAGGTGGTATCTCAATGTGGTTTTGATTTGAATTTCCCTGATGGCCAATGATGATGAACATTTTTTCATGTGTCTGTTAGCCATTTGTATGTCTTCTTCAGAGAAGTGTCTTTTCATATCTTCTGCCCACTTTTTGACTTGATTATTTGTTTTTTGGGTGTTGAGTTTGAGAAGTTCTTTATAGATTTTGGATACCAGCCCTTTATCTGTAGTGTCATTTGCAAATATCTTCTCCCATTCTGTGGGTTGCCTCTTTGTTTTGTTGACTGTTTCCTTTGCCGTGCAGAAGCTTTTTATCTTGATGAAGTCCCAAAAGTTCATTTTTGCTTTTGTTTCACTAGCTTTTGGAGATGTATCTTGAAAGAAGTTGCTGTGGGCGATGTCAAAGAGGTTACTGCCTATGTTGTCCTCTAGGATTTTGATGGATTCCTGTCTCACATTGAGGTCTTTCATCCACTTTGAGTTTATCTTTGTGAGTGGTGTTAGAGAATGGTCGAGTTTCATTCTTCTGCATGTGGCTGTCCAATTTTCCCAGCACCATTTATTGAAGAGACTGTCTTTTTTCCATTGCATGTTTTTTCCTGCTTTGTCAAAGATTATTTGACCATAGAGTTGAGGGTCCATATCTGGGCTCTCTATTCTGTTCCATTGGTCTATATGTCTGTTTTTGTGCCAGTACCATGCTGTCTTGGTGATCACAGCTTTGTAATACAGCTTGAAATCAGGCAACGTGACGCCCCCAGCTTTGTTTTTCTTTTTCAACGTTTCCTTGGCGATTCGGGGTCTTTTCTGATTCCATACAAATTTTAGGATTGTTTGTTCCAGCACTTTGAAAAATGTCATTGGAATTTTGATCGGGATGGCATTGAAGGTATAGATTGCTCTGGGTAGCATCGACATTTTAACAATGTTTATTCTTCCGATCCATGAGCATGAAATATTTTTCCATCTTTTTGTGTCTTCTTCAATTTCTTTCATGAGTGTTTTGTAGTTCCTAGAGTATAGATCCTTTACCTCTTTGGTTAGGTTTATTCCGAGGTATCTTATGGTTTTTGGTGCTATTGTAAATGGAATCATTTCTCTAATTTCTCTTTCTACAGTTGCGTTGTTAGTGTATAAGAAAGCAACTGATTTATGTGCATTGATTTAGTATCCTGCCACATTACTGAATTGCTGTATGAGTTCTAGTAATTTGGGGGTGGAGTCTTTTGGGTTTTCCACATAAAGTATCATGTCATCTGCAAAAAGAGAGAGTTTGACTTCTTCTTTGCCAATTTGAATACTTTTTATTTCTTTTTGTTGTCTGATTGCTGTTGCTAGGACTTCTAGTACTATGTTGAACAATAGTGGCAAGAGTGGGCATCCTTGTCATGTTCCTGATCTTAAGGGAAAGGCTCTCAGCTTTTCCCCATTGAGGATGATACTTGCTGTGGGTTTTTCATAGATGGATTTTATGAACTTGAGGAATGCTCCCTCTATCCCTATACTCTGAAGAGTTTTAATCAGGAAAGGATGTTGTATTTTGTCAAATACTTTTTCTGCATCAATTGAGAGGACCATATGGTTCTTCTCCCTCCTCTCATTAATGTGTTCTATCACATTGATTGATTTGCGAATGTTGAACCACCCTTGCATCCCGGGGATAAATCCCACTTGGTCGTGGTGGATGATCCTTTTAATGTACTGTTGGATCCTATTAGCTAGGATTTTGTTGAGGATTTTGGAATCCATATTCATCAGGGATATCCATCTGAAATTCTCCTTTTTGATGGGGTCTTTGCCTGGTTTGGGGATTAAGGTAACCCTGGCCTCATAGAATGAGTTTGGAAGTTTTCCTTCTGTTTCTATTTTTTGAAACAGCTTCAGTAGAATAGGTATTATTTCTTCTTTGAATGTTTGGTAGAATTCCCCAGGGAATCCATCAGGCCTTGGACTCTTGTTTTTTGGGAGGTTTTTGATTACTGCTTCAATCTCGTTACTGGTTATTGGCCTATTCAGGTTGTCAATTTCTTCCTGTTTCAGTCTTGGCAGCTTATAGGTTTCCAGGAAGGCCTCCATTTCATCCAGATTGCTCAGTTTATTGGCACATAGTTGTTGATAATAATTTCTAATAATTGTTTCTATTTCCTTGGTGTGAGTCGTGATCTCTCCCTTTTCATTCATAATTTTATTAATTTGGGTCCTTTCTCTTTTCTTTTCTTTTCTTTTTTTTTTTTTTAAAGATTTTATTTATTTATTTGAGAGAGAGAGAATGAGAGAGAGCACATGAGAAGGGGGAGGGTCAGACGGAGAAGCAGACTCCCTGCCGAGCAGGGAGCCTGATGTGGGACTCGATCCAGGGACTCCAGGATCATGACCTGAGCCGAAGGCAGTCGCTTAACCAACTGAGCCACCCAGGCGCCCCGGTCCTTTCTCTTTTCTTTTGGATAAGTCTGGCCAGTGGTTTATTGATCTTATTAATTCTTTCAAAGAACAAACTTCTAGTTTCATGGATCTGATCTACTGTGTTTCTGGTTTCTAATTCATTGATTTCTGCTCTAATTTTAATTATTTCTCTTCTAGTGCATGGCTTAGGCATCGTTTATTGCTTTTTCTCTAGTTCTTTAAGGTGTAGAGTTAGTTGGTGAATTCGGGATTTTTCTATTTTTTTGAGTGAGGCTCGGATGGCTATGTATTTCCCCCTTAGGACCGCCTTTGCAGTATCCCATAGGTTTTGGACCAATGTATTTTCATTCTTATTGATTTCCATGAATTGTTTAAGTTCTTCTTTGATTTCCTGGTTGACCCAAACATTCTTGAGCAGAGTGGTCTTTAGCTTCCAAGTGTTTGAATTTCTGCCAAGTTTTTTCTTGTGATTGAGTTCCAGTTTTAGAGCATTGTGGTCTGAGAATATGCAGGGAATAATCTTAATCTTTTGGTATCGGTTGAGACCTGATTTGTGACCCAGTATATGGTCTATTCTGGAGAAAGTTCCATGTGCGCTCAAGAAGAATGAGTATTCTGTTGTTTTAGGGTGGAATGTTCTGTAAATATCTATGAGGTCCATCTGGTCCGGTCCAATGTATCATTCAAAGCTCTTGTTTCCTTGTTGATTTTCTGCTTCGATGATCTGTCCATTGCTGAGAGTGGAGTATTGAGGTCTCCTACAATTAACGTATTGTTATCAGTATGACTATTTTGGTTAACAGTTGGCTTATGTAGATGGCTGCTTCCATGTTGGGGGCATAGATGTTTACAATTGTTAGATCTTCTTGTTGGATAGACCCTTTAAGAATGATATAGTGGCCTTCTGTGTCTCTTATTACAGACTTTAGTTTAAAATCTAATTTGTCTGATATAAGAATTGCTCCCCAGCTTTCTTTTGAGGTCTGCTGGCATGGAAGATGGATCTCCATCCCTTCACTTTCAGTCTGGATGTATCTTTAGGTTCAAAATGAGTCTCTTGTAGACAGCATATGGATGGGTCCTGTCTTTTTATCCCATCTGCAACCCTGTGCCGTTTTGTGGGAGCGTTTAGGGCATTCACGTTGAGAGTGATTATTGAAAGATATGAATTAATTGTCATCATGTTGCCTGTGAAGATGTTGTTTTTATAGATTGTCCCTGTAAATTTCTGTTGTATATCACTCTTGGGGTCTTTCTCCTTTTATAGAACCCCCCTTAATATTTCTTGCGGGGCCGGCTTAGTGGTCACATATTCTTTCAGTTTCTGCCGGTCGTGGAAGCTCTGCATCTCTCCATCCATTCTAAATGAAAGCCTTGCCAGATAAAGTATTCTTGGCTGCATGTTCTTCTCATTTAGTACCCTGAATATGTCTTGCCAGGCCTTTCTGGCTTGCCAGGTCTCTGTGGATAGGTCTGACGTTATTCTGATGTTCCTCCCTGTGTACATAAGGAATCTCTTCCCCCTAACTGCCCTTAAGATGGTTTCCTTGGTTCTAAGATTTGCAAGTTTTACTATTACATGCCGGGGTGTTGGCCTGTTTTCCTTGATCTTGGGAGGGGTCCTCTCTGCCTCTAGGGCTCAAATGTTTGTTTCATTCCCCAGATTAGGGAAGTTCTCAGCTACGATTTGCTCAAATACATCTTCTAGTCCTCTCTCTCTCTCCACTCCCTCTGGGATTCCAGTTATTCTGACATTGGAACGCTTCATGATGTCACTTATTTCTCTGATTCTATTTTCATGGATTCTGAGTTGTTTTTCCCTGGCCTCCTCTTTTCCCTTTTTATCTATTATATTGTCTTCCAGGTCGCTTATTCTCTCTTCTGCCTCAGTTACCCTAGCTGTTAGATTATCTAGATTGGATTGGATCTCATTGATACCATTTTTAAGTTCTGCCAATTCACCTTTTATTTCTGCCCTTAGAGACTCTATGTTGCCATTAATTGATTTCTCCATTCTAGCCATTGTCTTCACAATTGCTAGCCTGAATTCCATCTCCGACGTCTTGGTTATATCTGCATCCATTTGTAAATCTGCAGCATAAGTCATAATCTCTGAGTCTTTTCTATTTTGTGGGCTCCTCCTCCTAGTCGTTCTGTTGATGAGTGTTTGAGGGAATGTATAGAGTCCAAATTATTGACCAGAACCCAAGCAAGATGCACCTGTTTTCTTGGACCTTACGGTTGCTGGCCTCTTGTTTTCCCAGCCTGTCTTCTGCGGGAGGGGCCTGCCGTGCTGTTACTCAGCCAACCCTGTTTTGGCGGAGTTGCCCTGCCCCCCTGTGGTGGGGGATGGGCTCAGCAGGAATCAGTCTTTGGGGCTTTTGTTCTCTGGTGGCTTTCCGCATCTCTTCCGCGAGTCAGAGCAGAAGAGACCGCTTCCAACCCTCTGCTTCAGAGCTGAGAGACCTCAGTCTGTTCTTCAGTGAGCTCTCCAGACCACACTGTCTCCATTTCTGTCCGTGCTGCTATAAACTGCAGCGTCCTGGGTTGTGTGCCCCTCCGCAGTGCTCCCAGTCCTGCCTCCAGGTCGGAGCACTTCTCTGCCCTTTGTGCTTCTAAAACCGCCAGCTGCTCCCAGTTTGCAGGAGCGACCCCGCCACTCCGGGTTTCCATCCCGGGGGCCCGGGGCTGCAGTTTGCATGCGTGATCCTGCCGCTCTGGGTTTCCGCCCCCGGGGGCTGCCCTCAAGTCCTTTCCCTGCTGCTACCGGTCTTCGAGTTTGTGCCCGTCCCCAGCGCGTGAGGCTGTCACTTACTGGCGGTGTAGGATCCCCACGGCCAGGCACCGTCCCACTGCTGTTTATCCTCTGATACCTGCCCGTGAAATCAGGGCTCCCCACTTTGTACCTCAAAACCAATCGCCTGCGATATTCTGTTTGTCGAGATCCAGATCTTACATCTCAGGCTGGTTTCGTGGGTGCTCAGAGTGGTCTGGTAGATATCCAGCTCAATTTTGGGGACCAGTTGAAATAGGGTCCCCTACTCTGCCATCTTTCCTTCCTTCCTCTTTTCTTTTTTTTAGAGAAAGAGTGCATGTGCATATGCATGAGCTATGGGGAGGGGGAGAGGGAGAGAGAATATTTTTTATTTTTATTTTTAAAGATTTTATTTATTTGAGAGAGAGAAACTGAGCAGGGAGAGCAGCAGAGGGAGCAGGAGAAGCAGGCTCCCCTTTGAGCAGGGAGCCTGATGGGGGCTTGATTCCAGGACCCTGGGAACATGACCTGAGCCAAAGTCAGATGCTTTAACCGAGTGAGCCACCCAGGCGCCCTGGGAGACACAGAATCTTAAGTAGGCTCCACACCCAGCGTGGAGCCCAATGTGGTTCTTGATCTCACAACCCTGAGATCATGACCTGAGCTGAAATCAAGAGTCAGATGCTTAACTGAGCCACTCAGGCACCCCAGCTTTTGCATTTTCTATTCTCATTTTTTAGTGAGAGAAAACATATATACACATTGAATATGTATTCTGTTGTTTTATTTTTTTGGAGTAAGCTCTATGCCCAACTTGGGTCTTGAACTCACAACCCTGAGGTCAAGAGTCACATGCTCCACTGACTGAACCAGCCAATCAACCCCTACTATTTTTTTCTTAATGCAACATTTGCTTTAAATCGGTCTCTTGAAGTGTCAGTAGTATTATTGCATAAGTTTGGCTCTATGATGTTTTTCATGTTTTATGGGTATCTTATATATATAAAAGAATATATACGGTATGTGTAGATAAGTGCATATGTAAATTATAAGTTTAAAAACTTGTGTAGTCTGATCTTTTTTAACAGCTTTATTATAATCCACATATGATACCATTCATTTCTACGATGTACACTTGAATGTTTTATGGTGTTTAGAGTTGTGCAGCCACCATCACAATCAAATTTAGAACATTTTCCTCTTCTCCAAAAGAAACCCTGTTCTCTTTAATCCATTTCCTCTTCAGACTCCCAGGCCTAAGCAACCACTACTCTACTTTTTTGTGGATTTCTCTATTCTGGGCAGTTCATACAAATGGGGTCATACAATATCTGGCCTGTTGTGATTGTCTTTTTTCATTTAGCATACTATTTTCAAGGCTCATCCATGTTGTAGCAGGAATTACTGCTTCATTCCTTTTTTTTTTTTTTTTAAAGATTTTATTTATTTGACAGAGCAAGACATAGTGAGAGAGGGAACACAGCAGGGGGGTTGGGGAAGGAGAAGCAGGCTTCCTGCAGAGCAGGGAGCCCAATGCGGGGCTCGATCCCGGGACTCTGGGATCCCAGGACCCTGGGATCATGACCTGAACTGAAAGTAGACACTTAACGACTCAGCCACGCAGACGCCCCTGCTTCATTCCTTTTTATGGCTTACTAATATTCTAATGTAAGATATCCACCTTTTGTTCAATCAGTCATTAGTAGATATTTTAGTTGATTCTACTTTTTTGCTATTATGAATAATATTGCTTTGGGCTTTTGCATACAAGTTTCTGTGTGGGCATGTTTTCATTTAATTTCTTTTGTGTATGTACCTAGGAGTGGAATTGCTGGGTCATATTGAGCATCTATGTTTAAACATTTGAGGAACTTCCAGATTGTTTTCCAAAGTGACTGTATCATCTTACAGTCCCACCTGCAATTTATGAGGGTTCCAATTTCTTTATATGCTTGCCAACACTTGTTAATGTCCGTCATTTTGATTATAGCCATCCTAGAGGGTGTCAGGTAGTATCCTACCATGGTTTTGATGTGCATTTCCTTAGTGACTAATGATAATTGAGCATCTTTTCATGTCCGAATTGGTCATTGGCGTATCTTCTTTGGAGATATGGCTATTCATATCTTTTGTCCTTTTTAAAATTGTGTCTGTCTTTTTGCTGTTGAGTTGTAAGAGTTCTTTATATATTCTGGGTACAAGTTCCTTATCAGATGTATGATTTGCAGATATTTTCTTTCGTTCTTTTGGCTTGTCTTTTAACTTTTTGGATGATATTTTTAAAGCAAAAAACCTTTTTTAATTTTAATGAATTCCAGTTGATACACTTTTTCCTTTGTTTGCTTGTGCTTTTGGTGGCCTAATTAACAAGGATTTACTTAACCCAGAGTCACAAAGATTTACCCCTATTTTTTCTTACAAGAGTTTTATAGTTTTAACTTTTACATTTAGATCTATGATTTATTTTTGTAAAATATGTAAGAAAGTATTCAACTTCGTACTTTTGCTTGTAGATAACGAGTTATCCCAGCACATTTGTTGAAAAAAACTATTATTTCCTCATTGAATTGTCTTGACATTCTTGTTGAAAATCGGTTGAACGCAAATATAAGGGTTTCTTTTTGGGCTCTCAGTTGTAGTTCATTGACCTATGTTTCTGTTTTTTTGCCAGTACCACACAGTCTTTATAATAGTAACTTCGTGTGGTAAGGTTTTCTTAATTTGATATTATGAGTATCCAACTTTGTTTTTTTGCTATTCTGGGTCCTTATGCACTTTTAAGTAAAATTTGATTTTAAAATTTGTAACTTTAAATAAAACGATCTTTTCAATAAAATTTTAAACCAGGTAGTGAAGTCATTTATATAGTGATTTGAAACTAATTCTTTCCATCTTTCTCTATTCTAATACCTTATCATTTCACCAACAAATTTCCAAATTTGATATTACTACCTATCTCTTTTAATTGGAATACTTTTGAATCTTTTTTCATTGTAAGAAATGAAGCAAATAAGATTCGTGTATCCAGCAGGTCACATGGAATGTTTTTATCATTTAATTAAAGTAATATTACTATGTATTTTGGAAAACTTAGAAGTTATGAAAAGTGTTTTGGATAAAGACACTTTTAGATATAATCATGGTATAGAATAACATGTAGTAGAAAATATATACAGTATTGTAAAGTCTCATTTTCTTGATTTCAGTAATAAAGTTTTTCATGTGAATCAATAACTCAGAGTTTTTTCCTTTAGGCCATTGCATTACCTCCTATAGCCAAATGGCCATACCAGAATGGTTTTACATTTCATACCTGGCTAAGAATGGATCCTGTAAATAACATCAATGTGGATAAGGATAAACCATATTTATATTGGTATGTATTTTTGTAACTTAGTGTTATTATCTTACTTTGAAGGTGAGAGAATATTTAGAGGTAAAATGAAAATTATTCTTTGTAGTTTCAGAACAAGCAAAGGTCTTGGTTATTCTGCTCACTTTGTTGGGGGCTGTTTGATTATAACATCAATAAAGTCAAAAGGAAAAGGCTTTCAACACTGTGTGAAATTTGATTTTAAGCCGCAAAAGGTATGTGTTCTTATTAGTTAAATTAACAAGCTATGCTAGCCTTCAAAGTGCTTTGTTTTAATATTAATGATATAACATGTGATAGATCACAACTCTGTTTATTCTGTTTCAGAAAATGAAGTATAAATCACTGGACAATTGTTAACCTCCCTGATTTGGATAATAAAAAGCGTGATATTTTGTTATTCATAGAATTTAAAAGAAGTACAAGGGGAAAATATCAATGGCAGTTACTTTAGTAGTAGTAGTAGTAGTAGTAGTAGTGGTAGTATGTGCCTTAAAATTTAGAGATTAATGAATGGTGTATGTATATATAAATAAGTAGATAAAACAAATGTGGCAAAATGTTGACAATTGTGGTATCTAGAATGTGGAAAAGGGTATTTGTACTGAACTTTTAACTTTTTTGGGATATATTTGAAAATTTTCATAATAAAAAGTTGGAAAGATAATTTCACAATAAGTTCTTACCTATTGAGAGTTCCCTTGATTAAATATTGTTCCAGAGATTGAATATTGAATTTAATAAAGGTAGTCTTATTTTTAGATTTAATTGTAATTTATAATTTAAGTTTTACTTGTTATTATCAATATGGTTGAGTTATTGCAAGAATTTTTTTTTCTTCAAACTTTTTACTTATTCAGTGGTATATGGTAACTATAGTGCACATTTATAACCGATGGAAGAACAGTGAGCTTCGTTGTTACGTGAATGGTGAGCTAGCTTCCTATGGAGAGATAACATGGTTTGTCAACACCAGTGATGTAAGTAACTTGAAAAAAATTATTTTAAAAGCATGAACTTTTAAAATAAGAAAAATATATTATACATTGGGTATTAATTTTAGAATACCACAATGGCAGAGTTTTATAATGATATTTTGGCTAGCATGTTAATATATTTATAGAGTAGAACTGTGTTCATGTGTCACATAAGATATTAGTCGTTATAAAATTATTCTAGATAGGGTAGAGATGAAGCTTTATAGGTAACAATGGGTATATATTGAAAATGTATCATTGGTTCATTTATCAAATTAAAGTTGGGAGCTCTGTGGCAGAATTCTGATCATTTTTATGAATGAATTAGATGATACATGCTTATAAATTTTGCAAATAATTCATAGCTGCTATAGATGACTGTTATCTAATAATGTTTTCAGGATTGAAAAAGAGATCCATATGTATTAAACTCAAATTTTAAATAGGAATTAAAAAGTTCTTTTTTCTCACCAATGACATTTTTTAATAGAAAACTTAAAAAATACAGATCAGTAAAATGATTACAAACCATTCCACCCATTCACCATCAAATGCTTCTTTTGTATCCTATGCTACACATATTTATGTATTATGTAATGATAATCTTAAGAGTTCAGGTTGTTGTAATAGACTTAGGTTTCAATCCCAGTTCTATCACTTACTGACTATATGACCTTACTTAATCTATTAGGCCTAAGTTTCTCTACCTGGAAATGGGTGTAAAGTAGTACCTATCTCAAGGTTAATGTGATAATTGAATGAGAAACTGTTCACAAATCTGTTAGCACAGTGCCTTGTACAGAGTAAGTGCTCAGTAAATGTTAGCTCTCATTTTTTTTAACACAAAAAGGGGATCAGATATATTTATTGTTTCTTAAACTGTTTTTTCCTTATGTTAGTCTTTATTAAGTGCTTGTACTCCAGGCATTGTAATAAATACCTTTATTTTCTAAAAGTACTAACCTTGCAAGGTAAGTACTATTATAATCTCCATTTTACAGGTAAGGAGACTGAAGCACAGAAAGATTAACTAATTTGCCAAGATCAGCAGCATGTGAAGTAGTGATTTGACTTAGGTGGCTTGTCTTCAGAACCCAAATGTTAACAACTTTTCTGTATTCCCTAATGGCAATATGTATATATTTTTCAACATTCTTTCTAATGGTTTTGTCATATAAGAGGATACTTTTAAAGAGCTGTGAAGAACTTTATTTTAGTCCCTCTTTGTTGTATACATGGGTCTTTAAAATGTGGTTTGCAACCTAGATGTTAAGAGAATTTTTTTTTTTTAATGTTAGAAGAAAAACATACACCTGCATTTCTGGATTTACATATTTCTTTTGAGAGACTGTATCTACTCCATGACCTCACCCATTATCTATATCTCGATATCTGCAAAAATCTTTCTTTACAATTTTAACTTCTCACCAAACTTAGAGAACCCTATTGACAGTTGCTTCTCCATTCGTGTTAGCTCCATCCATATTAAGTCACAGAAAAGGCAGATTGATTATGTCCTAAACTTAACTCATGATTTTTCCTTCTTGTAACAAAGACTGCTTCTTTGGTTGCCCAAGTATGAACCTTCAGAGTCCATAATGATTTCTCTGACTCTCATTTCCTGCATCCACTTTTTCATCAAGTTTTATTTATTGTACTTTGGAAAACTTGTGTTATCTCCTTTTCTGTGATGTCTTTCCTGATCTCTACGGTAGGTTACAATGAGTGAATGAAGTGAAATGCTAAGTGAATTATTTTAATCTAGCCAGGTTAGTTTAGAATGGACAGAACATTTATACCAAAATATTTAAGCAATGTAGGTTGCTTAATGTATCTATCTAGAGAAGATAATTTTTTTGTTTTTTTCTCTAATAAAATCTATTTTCTTTCACAGACCTTTGACAAATGTTTCCTGGGCTCATCAGAAACAGCAGATGCTAATAGGGTATTCTGTGGTCAGATGACTGCAGTTTACCTTTTTAGTGAAGCTCTTAATGCCGCTCAGATTTTTGCTATTTATCAGTTGGGCCTGGGATATAAGGTACTTTACTTGCTGTTCACTGCTTAACCAGTGTTAATTGAACTTTATTTAAAGGGAGGTGATGCATGGAGCAACCTACCTTGGGTTACAAAACTGAATGTCAGAGTAATCAGAGGTACCACAGGGAAGTCACAGGAATCTGAATGAAGGGTACTTTATATTTTTGAGGGAAACATGGTATACTTGTCATATGTGGGGCACTGTGCAAACTACTAGCTCAAGTTTCACCTTTAGTTCATGTTGCATTTCTTTGACGATGTCTGTCTTTGCATAACTAAATTTTCAACATTTGCTGTGATAAAAAACAAGTACCATGTGGAAATTAATGTGGAACAGGAAATGAGGATGATGGTGTGAAATCTGATTCCAAATTTGAGAGTTCATGCAGTTCAAGATGCATAAAAAGTAATAAATAATTTTGCTAATGTAATGAAGAAAACATTTTTTTCTTTTGACTTGTGCCTTAATTTTTTCAGATGGCTATTAAATTGTTAAAATACAAAATTGTTTGAACCAAACCACTTAATAATATTTATTTTGATCTAAAGCACCATAAACAGTTACTGAAATGCTAAGACTGTCATGAACTAAGAAAATTTGGAAACCTCTGGGTTAAGCCATTGTTAGTCTAGTTTGGTTTCAGGGAGCAACTTAGTCTGCTATGTTCCTTTGAAAACACAATCTGATTGTGTTGATTTACATATATTGAGTTGATTTACATATACCATTACAGTCAGTAAAGTACACATATTTTAATTAGTTTTGACAAAAGTATAATTATCACAACAATCAAGAAATAGAATATTTCTGTTCCTGCAAAAGGTTCAGTAGTGCTCCTTCTGTCAATTCCTTCCACTTTTTTTTTTTAAGGTTTTATTTACTCATTTGTCAGAGGGAGAGAGAGAGAGCACAAGCAGGGGGAGCGGCAGGCAGAGGGAGAAGCAGACTCCATGCTGAGCAAGGAGCCCAGTGCGGGACTCGATCCCAGGACCCTGGGATCATGACCTGAGCCGAAGGCAGACTCTTAACTGACCGAGCCACCCAAGTGTCCCTCCTTCCACTTTTCTAACCCCACTGCATTCCTGTTGAGAGAAACTGCTCATCTGTCACTTAATTAGATTTTTTAAGGTTTTATGTAAATGGAATCATGCAACATGTACTCCTTGGAGTTTGGTTTCTTATGAGTCATCCATGTTGTTTTGTTGTAGTAGCTCCTTTCTTTGTATTGCTTAGTAGTATTCCATTGTATGAATATATCACAATTTTTTAATCCATTCTTCTATTGATGGACATTAGGGTTGTTTCCAGTTTTTGGCTGCTATGCATTAGATGCTGTGAATATTGGTGTATGAGTCTTTGTGCTGACACATATTTTTATTTTATAAATATGTAAGAGTAGAATTACTAAGTGGTATGGTAATTGAAGTTGCCAAACCCTTTTCCGAGGTAGTTACATAATTTTACATTTCTACAAGCAGTGTCTGAGCTTCCTACTTGTTTCACATCCTAAACATCTTATATTGCTGGTCTTTTTAATATTAGATGTTTCAGCGAGTGTATAGCAGTATCTCATTTTGGTTTTAATTTGCATTCTTACAATGACCAGAGATTCCAAGCATCTTTCCATTGCTTATTGGTCATTTGTGTATCTTCCTCTGTGAAGTATGTTCACATCTATTGCATATTTTTTGTTTGGTTTCTTATTGTTGAGTTTTGAGATTTCTTTATATATTCTGGATGTAACTCTTTAATCAGATGTATGAGTTACAAATATTTCTCCCTTGGTCTGTGTCTTGCCTTTTTGTTTTCTTTTTTTTAAGATTTTATTTTTAAGTAATCTCTACACCCAGCGTTGGGCCCAGACTACAACCCTGAGATCAAGAGTTACGTGCTCCATAGACTGAGTCAGCCAGGCACCCTGCCCTTTTGTTTTTTGTTAATGTGGCTTTTGAAGAACAGATGAATTTAATTTTTATCAATTCTAGTTTATCAAATTTTTTGGTTATTGCCATGATTTTTATATCCTAAGAAATCTTTACCTATTCCAATTTTGGAAAGATTTTCCCCTCTTTTCTTCTCTTATAGTTTCAGCGTTTATATTTAAGCTTATGACCCATTTTAAGTTAATTTTTGTGTATGGTATGAGGTAAGGGTCAAGATTCATTTGTATTCCATATGTGTAGTCTGGTGTTCTAGTACTAATTTTTTGTAAATAGTATTCTTTCTCCATTGCCTTACCTTGGCATCATTGAGGCTGTATCGTATTTCAATGACTTATATGTCTTTCTTATGCCAATACTGTATGGATTGTCTTGATTATTGTTAGTTTCATAGTAAATCTTAAAAAAAGGAAGTCTAAAACCCTCAACTGTATTCTTTTTCAAATTGTTTTGGCTTTTCTAAGCCCTTTAGATTTCCAGATATATTTTAGAACCCACTTAATCATTTTCTACAAAAATGTCTACTGGGATTTTATTTGGTGTTGTATTGAATATATAGATCAGTGAGGGGCAAATTGGCCATCCTACTGTTACTGATTTTTCCAGTCTGTGAACATGATGTATCTCTCTATTTACTTAGGTTTTTAAAAAATTCTCCTGGCACTGTTTTTTGGTTTTCATTGTATAGGGCATGTAATAGATTTTGTTAAATGTATTCTTAGGTATTAAATGTTTTTTGGGTAATACATTGTATTTAAAATCTCAGTTTCCATTTATTTGTTTCCAGTATATAGAAACATAGTTGAATTTTGTTTATTGACCTTGCTAAATTTCCTTTTAGTTTTACTAGCTTTTTTCCCTGGTGGTTGTTCCTGGATTTCCTACACGTATGTTCATGTAGACTGTAAATTTTACTTCATTTCCAGTCTATATGCCTCTTCCCTTTTTTGCCTTATTGTACTGGGTAAGACCACCAGTATAAATAGTTAAATAGAAATGGTGAGAATAGTAGACATTTTTGCCTTGTTTCTGATTTTAGGTGTAAAGCGATCATACGTATTCTATAGATGCCTTTTATCAAGTTGAGCAATTTCTATTTCTGGTTTCCAGAGAATTATTATTAGGTGGATATTGAATTTTATAAAATGTGTTTTGCTTTTTTACCAAGTCTGACAGTCTTTCCTTTTAATTGGAGTGTTTACATAATTTACAATCAGTGTAAGTATAGATACTTTGTGTCTCAATCTATCTTGTGATTTGTGCTCCATTTCTTTCATCTGTTCTTTGATTCTTCCCTTTTTTCCTGCTTTGATTTGAATTAACTGCATATTATTTAGTATTTCACTTTATTTCTATTACTGGTTTATTATTATTTTTTAAAGATTTTATTTATTGATTTGTGAGCGAGAAAGAGAGAGCATGCACAATCAGGGGGAGTGGCAGGCAGAGGGAGAAGTGGACTCCCCGCTGAACAGGGAGCCTGATGCAGGACTTGATCCCAGGACTCTGGGATCATGACCTGAGCTGAAGGCAGATGCTTAACTGACTGAGCCACCCAGGGTCCCTATTATTATTATTATTATTTTTAAAGATTTTATTTATTTATTTGAGAGATTGAGTGTGCACACAAGCGGGGGAGAGGGGCAGAGGAGAGGGAGAAGCAGGGATCATGACCTGAGCCGGAGGCAGACACTTAACTGAGTCACCCAGGTATGCCTTGTTTATTATTTTTTTGACATTAACTTATTATAGTCTACCAACAAATGATATTGTACAATGTAAGCACCTTCCCACATAATCCTGCAATTCCTCCTCCTGTCCTTTATTTTGTTATTATAAGTTTTACTTTTTTATGTACTATAGTTCCTGTGATACATTTTTTTGATTCATTCACTTTCATTTTATATTTTAAAGGCATTAGAAATGATCAAGGTCATGTTTTTTGTGTTTACCTCTGTATTTACCGTTTCTAGGGCACTTCACTTTGTGTACATTCATGTTTCTATCTCATATTATTTTTTTCCATTTGAATATATTTTTTTAAAATTTATTAATTTTTATTTAAATTCAATTAAGGTAATATAGTATTAGTTTCAGAGGTAGAGGTCAGTGATTGATCAGTCTTATATAATACCCCGTGCTCATTACATCACATGCCGTCTGTAATGTCCATCATGCAGTTACCCCATCCCCTCACCTCCCTCCCCTCCAGTAACCCTCAGTTTGTTTCCTATGATTAAGAGTCTCTTATGGTTTCTCTCCCTCTCTGATTTCATCTTGTTTTATTTTTCCCTCCTTTCCCCTATGATCTCTGTTTTGCTTCTTAAATTCCACATATGAGTGAGATCATACGATAATTGTCTTTATCTGGATGCCTTTTATTTCTTTGCCTAATAGCCCTGGCTAGAACCTATACTGTAGGAGCCCTGTCTCATCCGGCTCCCTGCTCAGTATAGGCAGTCTGCTTCTCCCTCTCTCTCTCAAATAAATAAATAAAATCTTAAAAATAATGTGAGTTGAGAAATTGATGATCATAGAATCACTTCTTGCTTTATTTATTACTGTTGAAATCTGTTGAGTAATATCCATGTTTTAGAGAATTCCTCAACGTTAAGATAGCAGGGATATGGGAAGCCAGCAATCTCAGAGTGACCTTTTAAGCAGTGCAGTTAAGTATTTTAAGGATTAAAAAATATATATTTCAAAAGAAATGAAGGGTTAAATGCTTCTTTCATATGTTCTTAGTGTTTGATGAAGCACCATTTTGCTTTAAGTACTTTGAAGGGATATTGTTTTTATTTTAATTAATTGCATCAAGTAGTATTTACACAAGAATATTATTTCAATAGAGTCAGCAGCAATTCCTGAAATGTGTCAGATTCTTAATTTTAGTTTTGTTTAGATTTAGTTTAGTTGAGATTTGTTAGTGGGGGTGATTTATTTCTAAATTCCACTCAAAATAGAAAAAATGTTTGTTCCACTATTTCTTTTAAAAAATGTACCTGCTAATGTTGAGGTACTATACTTTGAATAGTAGCAGAGACTAAATTATTTTTTTAATTGAACTAGATTCTGATCTTTACCCTGCCACAAATTATCTTTGTGGACCCAAAGTACTTAATTTCTTTGGACTTTCTCAGTTTCTGCCTTTGCAAAATGGATTATAGAATCTCCCAGATCATATAGCTATATATTGTAAGTTGGTAAATAGGTTAGCTTTTATAGGTTGCCCAAATGACATTTCCCCTCAAAAGCATTTATTAACTTGTTTAAAAGCATTTATTTCAGTTATGCTAACATTCCCATTATAATTGGCTTTCATTAAAGAATATTAAATCAGTGCTTACAAATTTTTTAACAGTTTATATAGGAGGCAGAAATTTAGAAAAATGATATATTAAAGCTTTTTAAATGTTTCATGTAGAAGTCAGAAAGGTAAAGGCAGTCTTATCCTGTTTTACATTTTATTTTTTTATAGTACTGAAGCAGAATTCACAAGTTGAATCCAACAAGTCTTTGTTGGAAAAGACATTCCATTTAGCTTTAAGTGGTTGCAGTTAAATTAAAGAAAAAAATCCTTGTCTGTGATTACTTAGAAGTATGGTTTAAAAGATAAAATACGAGCTCTCTGGTAAAGGTAAATATGTAGGCAAATAAAGAATCCTGTAATATTGTGATGTTATTGCATAAATCACTTTTAATTCTGGTATGGAATTTAAAAAACAAAAGCACAAAACATCTAAACCTATATATGCAATATAAAAAGATGTAATTTTTGATATAAGTAACATAAACAGTGATAGAGATGTAAATGAGTAAAGGTTTTGTATGTGATTGAACTTAAGTTGTTATTGGCTTAAAATAGAGTATTATAACTTTAAGATGTTTTGTGTAATTCCCATGGATACTACAAAGAAAATACCTATAGAACTTTATACAAAACAAAAGGAGAAAGGGATATAAATACCAAAAATCATTGGCATATAAAAGATAGTCAGTTAACAAATTACAGTGAACAAAATGACAATAGTCTTTTCAATAAGTACTTTAAATGTAAATGGATTAAACTTCCCACTTAAAAGAAATAGTTTGGCTAAATGGATTTAATAAAACAGAATCCAATGTATTTTGTCTACAGGAGAGGCACTGTAGATCGAAGGACATACATAGGCTGAATATGAAAGGATGGAAAAAGATAGTTCATGCAAATGGTAACAAAAAGGGTGCAGGGGTGACCATACCTATATCAGAAAAAATAGACTTTAAAGTCAAAAACTGTTACAAGAGTCAAAGAGGGAAATTATAGCGATAAAAGTGTAAATTCACCAGGAAGATCTAACAATTGAAATTACATACAGCTGGGGCGCCTGGGTGGCTCAGTCGTTAAGCGTCTGCCTTCAGCTCAGGTCATGATCCCAGGGTCCTGGGATCAAGCCCCACATCGGGCTCCCTGCTTGGCGGGAAGCCTGCTTCTCCCTCTCCCACTCCCCCTGCTTGTGTTCCCTCTCTAGCTGTGTCTCTCTCTGTCAAATAAATAAATAAAATCTTAAAAAAAAAAATACATACAGCTTACTTCTGGGCTCCAAAGTATATGAAGCAAACACTGACAGAATTGAAAGGAGAAGTATATAGTAACTCAATAATGGTTGGCTATTTCAGAACCATTTCAATAATGGATATAAGAACCAGAGAGAAGATCCCTAAGGAAACAGGGACCATGAAACAGCAATGTAGACCAATTGGACCTAATAGATACATACATAACACGCCACTAAACAATGATAGACAACATATTCTTATCAAGCTCATATGGAGCATTCTTCAGGATAGACAACATGTTAGCCCTCATAATTAACAAATTTAAGAATACTGAAATCACACCAAATATCTTCTCTTACCACAAGAGAATGAAATCAATAGCAGAAGAAATCTGGAAAATACACAAATTTGTGGAAATGAAACAACAAACTCTTATACAACTAGTGGGTCAAAGAAATCACCAGGAAATTTCTTGAGGCAAATGAAAACAAAACAACATCAAAGCTTATGGGATTTAGTGAAAGCAATACTAAGAGGAATGTTTATAGTGGCAAACACCTACTTAAAAAAAAGAAAGATCTGAAATCCACTAACCTAATTTTTCCCTTCAAGGAACTAGAAAAAGAAGAGCAAACTAAACCCAGCTTTGTCAGAGGAAAAGAAGTGATAAAGATTTAGAGCAGAAAATAAATGAAATAGAGACTAGAACAATAGAAAACTCACAAGTTCTTAGCTAGATTATGAAAAAAAGAGAGGACTCATAACTAAAAGAAATGAAAGAGGAGGCATTACTACTAATGCCATGAATATAAAAAGAATTATGAGACTACTATGAATGATTTTATGTCAGCAGATTGAATAACCTAGAAGAAATGGATATTCCCAGAAACACAGAATCTACCAAGACTGAAGAAATAAAAACAAATCTGAGCAGACTACAGCTACTAAGGAAATTGAATCAGTAATCAAAAACCTAGGAGTAAGAAAAAGCTGAGTACTACATATGGCTTCCCTAGAGAATTCAAACATTAAAGAATTAACACCACTCCTCAACTCTTTCAAAAAGTGAAGAGGAGGGAACACTTCCAAGCTCATTTTAGGAGGCCAGCATTACCTTGATACCACAGCCAAAGGCACTACAAGGAAAGAAAACTACAGACCAATATCCCTGATTAATATCCATGCAAAAATCCTCAACACAATACTAGCAAATCAAAGTCAAGAGCACACCCAAAGGATCATACTCTATGACCAACAGGGATTTAGTCCTGGAATGGAGGGATGGTTCACCATATGAAAGTCAGTCATTATAATATACATGTTAACAGAGTAAAGGACAGAAACCACACAATCACCTCAGTTGATGCAGAAAAACGGATGAAATTCAACATTCTTTCATAATAAAAACACTCAACAAATTACAAGTAAAGGAAACTACTTCAAAATAATAAGGCTATATATGAAAAGCCCATAGCTGACATTAGATGCAGTAGTGAAAGACTGAAAGCTTTTCCTTTAAGATCAGGAACAAGGCAAGGATTCCCATTCTCAAGCATTTCTGTAGGACATAGTACCAGCTGTCTTAGCCAGAGCAGTTAGTCAAGAATAGGAAAGAAAAGGCATCCCAATTGGAAGGGATGAAGTAAAATTTTATCTGTTCGCAGATGATGTGATCTTACACGTAGAAAACTATTTCACAAAAAACTGTTAGAACTGATAAAATCAGCAAGCTTGCAGACAGACAGATTTGTCTTCCAACTTAAAATCTTTTGCATGTCAAAACTTCTGTGTATCAAGGAATTGGGTGAATAGGCAATCTATGAAATGGGAGAAAATACTACAAACCATATATTTGATAAAGGGTTTATATCTAGAATATATAATGAACTCCTACAACTCTACAACAAAAATATGCAAATAACCCGATTAAAAAGTGGGCAAAGGACTGGAATAGATTTCTCCAAAGAAGATAATCAGATTGCGAACAAACATGAAAAGATGTTCAACTCACTAATCATCAGAGAAATGCAAATCAGAACCACAGTAGATACCACCTCATATACCATTAGGATGGCTATTACAAAAAATGAAACAAAATAACAAGTGTTGGCTAGGGTATGGTGGTTCTTTAAGAAATCAAAAATAGAATTATCATGCAATTGAGCATTCTCACTTATGTGTATAAATGGCAAAGAATTAAAAGCAGGATCTGAAAGAGATATTTTCATACTCAAGTTTATTATAACATTATTCATGATAGCCAAGATAGCCTCATTGTCCATGGACGAATGAATAGATAAAATGTGGTATGTATGTACAATGGAATACTATTCAGCTTTAAAAAGAAGGAAATTCTGACATGCTGCAACATGGTGAGTCTTGAGGACATTATGTTAAATGAAATAAGCAAATAAAAAATATGCTAGGATTCCTATTATATGAATTATAAAAAATAGTCACACTCATAGAATCAGAAAGAATGGTGGTTGCCAGGGGATGGGGAGAAGTAGAAATGAGATGTTGTTCGGGCACCTGGGTGGCTCAGTTGGTTAAGCAACTGCCTTCGGCTCAGGTCATGATCCTGCAGGTCATGATCCTGGAGTCCCGGGATCGAGTCCCACATCGGGCTCCCTGCTCAGCTGGGGGTCTGCTTCTCCCTCTGACCCTCTTCCCTCTCGTGCTCTCTGTCTCTCATTCTCTCTCTCTCAAATAAATAAATAAAATCTTTAAAAAAAAAAAAAAGAAATGAGATGTTCAATAAATACTGAATTTCAGTTTTGCATGTTGTACAAGTTCTAGAGATTTGTTGTACAGCAATATGCATATAGTTAATACTACTGTACTGTAAACTTATAAATGTTTAAAATGGCAAATTTTATGTAACATGTTAAGCACAATTAAAAAAATCCAGAAAGAAAAAATACAGTGAAAAAAATGATAAAGTACCTGCTGTAGGGCACTAAGTTTTACATTTTTTTTATTTTTATTTTTTTTTAATTTACTTATTTGAGAGAATGAGAGAGAGAAAGAGCACATGAGAGGGGGGAGGGTCAGAGGGAGAAGCAGACTCCCTGCTGAGCAGGGAGCCCGATGTGGGACTCGATCCAGGGACTCCAAGATCATGACCCGAGCCGAAGGCAGTCGCCTAACCAACTGAGCCACCCAGGCGCCCAGTTTTACATTTTTTTAATGTAAGGTTTTAATACCAAGTTGAGTTCATTTCTGTTATTCTTTAAAGTGAACACAGTGCACTTTAGAAGTAATTTAAACAAACAGGGCTCTTTTTATTTGATACTGTTAGGAAAATGATCAAAGGTATGTTCCTTAAATTTTTATATCTGGTGATTTGTATCTAGATTTTCTTTTTGTGGTATACTATCTTAACTGTTTACTTCTTATTTGTAGGGTACATTTAAATTCAAAGCAGAGAGTGATCTGTTTCTTGCTGAGCATCATAAACTTTTATTGTATGATGGCAAACTCTCTAGTGCCATTGCATTCACCTACAATCCACGTGCTACAGATGCCCAGCTCTGCCTTGAATCCTCCCCTAAGGACAATCCTTCAATTTTTGTCCATTCACCGCATGCACTTATGCTCCAGGTACTCACTATCTATAATCTTTTTTTTTTAAGCTATAATCTTTTAAGAATATTTTTCATGGTGAATTTTGATGTGTTATTGAGGTGTATTAGGTATCTTCTATTAAATACATGCAATGTAACATTATATTGTTCTTATTATGCTTTATTTTAATTATTTTGGAAAAGAAGTCATAAGAATCTTTACTGTGTCTTCTATTTTATAAGGATGTGAAGGCTGTTTTAACACATTCCATTCAAAGTGCTATGCATTCAATTGGAGGAGTACAAGTGCTGTTTCCACTTTTTGCACAGTTGGATTATAGGCAATATTTATCTGATGAGGTTGACTTGACTATATGGTGAGTGCCTTTATTTTTTTCTTTAATTTGATGTGAGAGTTACTTTCATTACTGTTGAGCTACACAGTATTTTTTTCTGCCTTTTAAATTTGTTGTAGGATTAAAAGAAAGAATATAATTTAAAGAAATTTGTGAACTATAAATGTTACTACAAATTCCTATCAATAATGGTAGTATTAATCTAAATTCTTTATCAATAGGAAATATGGAAGCTGTAAAAAACATAAACTTGTTTTTGAATAAATTTGGAAATAATGATTTAACAAAAATGAATACATTTTTGTCTATCATTCTAATTTAAAAAGATAAGTTATTTTAGATTATTATATGGCAGTGATTTATGGGGATTTAGCTTTTCATTTTTTAATTATTGTATATAAGTAAAAACTAAAATTTTTGATGATGTTATATTATAGGTGATTTGGTATTTTTTTACAATTAGATTGTACATTGGACACATTTGTCTCCTCTCTTACAGTATAGATTCTGAAAAAGGTAGAGATATAAGAGGACACAATATAAAACATTGGAGAGGTGTCTAAATGAATTTTTCATGGCTGTATATTCTAGTGAGACTAGTAATTATGTTTAATGTATTATTTGAGTAAATGAGTTTTCCATTCTTCCTTTTTAGAATTCTCTTTTCTGTTTTTATACATAAGTTGAAATCTATCAATGTATGTATTTAATGATGTAATAATTCTTTTGGAATTATTTTTAAACAACAAAATGACTTTTTAAACTTTATTTATTTTTTTATTTTTAAGTAATCTCTACACCCAACATGGGGCTCAAACTCACATCCCCAAGATCAAGAGTCACACACTCCACTGGCTGAGCCAGCCAGGCACCCCATCTTTTTTTTTCCTAGGGAATGAGCTATCAAATCAAGTGCTTACGACATTTAAAAAAATTAAAATTATCCTTGACATATTGCTACTTTGTAATTTTTTTTGTGTGTCCTGGTTTGAAACCTTTTTAACAGAGCTCAGTTATTTTTTCTTCGTTATCCCTTTTTTTTTTTAAACTTTTCAAAATCTTTATTGGAATTGCTGACATTTTAAAAGCACTTTTGTGGAGGAGGATGTTGGCTGCCAGTTAGGCTCTCTTTCTTTGTGGAGGTATCTCAGAGCCTTGAGAAAGAGGTAACAGCTGACCTTATTCCATTCCATTTTCAGTATCTCTAGAAGTTGTGAGGATGGGAACATAACTGTAGCCCCTATTCAGTTTTAAAAGTCTTCTCAATTGACTCCTGAGTTATGATTTTCCTGTTGGGATAAGGTACAAAATTCTTAAATTAGTGTTTGAGGACTTAAGTTTAGTACAATTTTACTTTCTTATTTTCCCCTTCATGATCTCCATTCAAACCAGGCCAGTCTGGACCCTAACACATTCTGAGTGTTTCTACCCTGGTATGTTTGCTCTATGTATCTTTCCCCTCTGTTTGGCCTCTAACTCTCTGAAATTGAATATACTTTCTAATCTAAATTATATATATTCTTTAAGGACTTCATATACTTATGTTTTTGGACATTGCTAATTTTTCTCTAGTTTATGCATGTTTCCTCATGTTGTTTCTAAGTAATTCACTTACTAGTAGGTTGGTGATAAAGTATATGGAATAAACAATCTAGTAAGTCCTAATCCTACATTCAGATTCTAGTCCCGAAATAATGTTGGAGGCAATTTTATTAAAACTTCAATTTCTTTAAATAGAGAACTTTTTTTTTTTTTAGATTTTATTTATCTATTTGAGAGAGAGAGAGAGAGCACAAGAGGGGGGAGGGCCAGAGGGGGAAGCAGACTCTCCGCTAAGCAGGGAGCCCGATGCGGGACTCGATCCTGGGACTCCGGGATCATGACCTGAGCCGAGGGCAGTCCCTTAACCAACTGAGCCACTCAGGCTTTTTTTTTTTTTTTTTTTAAGATAAAAGAAAGGCTGTATCTAACAACCCCCCATCCTTAAAAAAAAAAAAAAATTTTTTTTTTAGACTATTGCCTGTTTTCTTATTCTAGTTCAACTTTGCTGGCTTTTATCATGGAGTTGTTGAAGAACTCAATTGCTATGCAGGAGCAGATGCTTGCCTGCAAAGGCTTCTTGGTAATAGGATACAGTCTTGAAAAGGTAAAGTATGAAATGCTTTACATTTTTTGTTCTTAATTTTCAGGCCATGGATTTGATCTCCTAAGTGGTTGAGAAATTCTTTCTGCAAGTATGTCTCCTTGGTTACATAAAATTACCAAAATTAAAATAACCTTTTGTTGTTTTATCTTGCCTCTGTTGCTTTATTAGAGAAATATAGCATTGAGTCTCATGGCATCTTTAACTTTGAGCATAGTTTGCCGGCCAACTTTTTTCTGATATTGATAGCCTTTAATTTACTTACCTTGCCTTGTATTGGTAGTGACCTTTTTTTTTTTTATTTTTTATTTTTTTAATGGAAAGGGACGGAGTGGGGATGGAGGAGGAGCGAGAAAGAGAGAGAGAATTTTAAGCAGGCTCCACACCCAGTGCAGAGCCGGACACAGGGCTTGATCTCACAACCCTGAGATCATGACCTGCATGGAAATAGTCAGATGCTTAACTGACTGAGCCATCCAGGGGCCCTGGTAGTGACCTTTGATCTACTTTTTTTTTGCAGTCTTCCAAATCCCATGTCAGCAGAGCAGTACTTGAACTTTGTCTTGCATTTTCAAAATATCTGAGTAATCTGCAGAATGGGATGCCCCTACTCAAACAGTTGTGTGATCACATTCTTCTTAACCCAGCTATATGGATTCATACCCCAGCCAAGGTAATATATATATATATATATATAGATTTTGTTTTTCTATTTTCACCAAGTTTTTGTAGTTGAGAAGAGTGATAAATATGAGGATTTTCTTTTATCCTTTCACATGCTATCATGTAAAATTTCAATGGATTGTGTTTTTGGATAAGCATACTTTTTTTCTTTTTAGGTATATTTGCAAATCAGTGTATCTTTTCTTTCTTTTTTTATAGAGCAGTGTGTTTTTTTTAAATTTTAATTCCAGTATGGTTAAAATACAGTGTTATATTAGTTTCAGGTATACAATATAGTGATTCAACAATTCTCTGCATTACCCAGTGCTTATCATGACAAGTGCACTCCTTAATCCCCATCACCTATTTCACGTATCCCCTAACCCACCTCCCCTCTGGTAACCATCAGTTTGTTCTCTAGTTAAGATTTGTTGCTTGGTTTCCCTCTCTCTCTCTTTTTTCCCTTTTCTTGTGTTTTCTTTCTTAAATTCCATATGAGTGAAATCATATGGTATTTGTCTTTCTTTGACTTATTTCACTTAGCATTATACTCTCTAGCTCTGTACATGTCGTTGCAAATGGCAAGATTTCATTCTTTTTTATGGCTGAATAATACTCCATTATATAGATACACCACATCTTCTTTATTTGTTCATCTATCGATGGACACTTAGGCTGCTTCCATAATTTGACTGTTGTAAAATAATGCTTCTATAAACATAGATAGGGGTACATATATCCGTTGAATTAGTGTTTTTGTATTTTTTGGGTAAATATTTGTAGATTACTGGATTGTGGGATTCTATTTTTAATTTTTTGAGAAACCTCTGTAGTGTTTTCTGCAGTGGCTGCAGTGGTTGGCATTCCCACTAACAGTGCAAGAGGGTTCTTTTTTCTGCACATCCTTTCCAACACTTGCTTCTTGTGTTGTTGATTTTAGTCATTTTGACAGGTGTGAGGTGATAACTCACTGAGTTTTGATTTGCAATTCCCTGATGATGAGTGATGTTGAGCATCCTTTCATGTGTCTTTTGGCCATCTGAATGTCTTCTTTGGAGAAATGTCTTTTCATTTCTTCTGCCCAATTTTAATTGGATTGCTTGTTTTTTGGGGATATTGTGTAAGTTCTTTATATATTTTGGATACTAACCCTTTATCAGATAGGTCATTTGCAAATATCTTTTTCCATTCAGTAGGTTGCCTTTAGTTTGTTGATTGTTTCCTTTTCTGTGCATAAGCTTTTTATTTTGATGTAGTCCCAGTAGTTTAGTTTTGCTTTTGTTTCCCTTGCCTCAGGAGACATATCTAGAAAAATGTTGCTATGGCTGATGTCAGAGAAGTTACTGCCTGTGCTCTCTTCTAGGATTTTTATGATCTCAGGTCTCACATTTAGTTCTTTAATCCATTTTGAGTTTATTTTTGTATATGGTGTAAGAAAGCAGTCCAGTTTCATTCTTTTGCATGCTGCTGTCCAGTTTTCCCAGCACCATGTGTTGAAGAGACTGTGTTTTTCCCATTGGATATTCTTTCCAAGCCATGTCAGTATTTTTAAAAAACAGAGCTATAGTCTTTATTTTCTGTTACATCAAAATTTTATTTGAGAGAGACTTTGATTTACTAAGTATAAATAAAAGTTGGACAGTTCCAATATAAATATGTTTCCTATCAACTGTACCTCTATTCTGTTGCCAGTATGCATACATATCACTGTGTACACATGTATGTATACATATACATGAGTTTAATTCTGCAGGAACAGTTGAAATGTCACCTGGTTTTAAGGCTTGCATGATATACTGGTCTCAATCATTTTAATTCACATGAATTTAAATTATTAAATACAATTATATTTGTACACGACTTGTTTAGTATTGTAACAATAAACCAATTACTTCTAAGTGAATATAAGTGAATTTATGATAAAGTATATAAATAAAACCTTTGTTAAGTCCTAATGTATTAAATTCCCCTAAGAATATTACTTATGGTAGTGTTCAGGAGAACTTGAAACAGAAATTTTTATTAAATTGCATAATTGTATCTGCTTTATCTGCAGTTTTTGTTAGAAGTTGTACTATTTCATACCTATTAATTTCTTCTCTCCCCTTCTCCCTTTTGATCCACTGAGAATGTTTATCATTGTTTAGGTTGGAATAACACATACTTATTTTAGTTGTCAGAAAAAAATGCAGACTTTCTTTGCTTTTCTAGAGTCACAGTATCTTATTTTCAGTTGGTCTTTTCAAATGTTAAAGAGAAAAACAGCTGCTGACTCTGATTGCCATTTGGAAATAATCAAAGGAGGCAGCTGGAGGTTGTACCTTTTTATCTCTGGGTTCAAATTTGACCTCTTTTTCTTCTTTGACCCTCAGTCTTATTTCTTTTCAAGGATTGTTTCAAGTTACTTTTTAAACCTTTTACTAGACACTTTTTTTGTCTTACTAAGCAGCATATTTGTAAGGCTTTGGATCTCTTTTGATGTGGTCTAAAAGCCTCTTAGACTTAGTTGTAGAGGAATATTTTAAAAATTCATTATATCATTTTCTTAGGCTCCCGGTATTACTACACTCTATTTCTTACTTTTCCTTGTTAATAATTTTCTTTAATTTTGTTTTTAGAATTTATAATTGATTTGTTAATGTTAAACTTTCCTTGTTTTAAAAACGCTGTTTTCTGTATCCATAAGGGGTTATAAATTGTATTATAAAGATGGTCCTAAGGTGGTTTGTTTTCTGAAGTTTCTTTGTTTGATCTGAGTGTTATACAATTACAGGGAGGGAGGAAATTTTTAAGAAAAGAAATACAACATGATGCATACAAAATGAGGTTTAGGGTTTTGCAGAGAACCTGTACAGATAGTGAGCATAAAGTTTAAGCTTCATTAGCTTCGTGGTAATTCCACCTGTGGTTACCAAAGTTGAAGATATGTATGAATCAGCCTTTGCTTTTGGAAGAGGGTGTTTACTGTGCTGTATAATATCTATTCATTTTTTCAGAGACTTTTTAATGACCTAAAAGGAGAGGCAAAATTTCTTGTATAAAATAGTCCTTCATTTGTGGAGTAACTAACTGCTTTATGATGGGCACTGTGGATGCTGTGGTGAACAAGAGAGATCTAATTCTTGCCCTTATATAATGTCCAATGGGAAAGATGGATATTAACACATACAATTTATATGGTTATTGGATTATATGATGAGTAAATGAGGAAATGTTTATTCATTGTTAGCATATGGATAATCTTGAGGTCACCATTCTCACTCATCTCAGTATGTTGATATTAAAGCCTTTTCGTTTTTCTTTTACTACAGTATCATTCTCAATAGACTGAGCCAGAGCAGAGGTTCTCAATCTTGGCTGTCAATAGAACCTGTTGGGAGAGGTTTTTTTTTTTTTTTTTTTTAAATAGAAAACAGAATTCCACACCCTCTACTCCACATTGTGTTTTATTTGGTTTGGGGTAGGGCCCAGGCATCAGCATTTTAAAAACATGTTTTTCCAGTATTCTAATGCACAATCAGGATTGTGGACCATTTGACAAGATCTTGGGAAACCTGTTGTTGTGTGATATATGATTTTCCCTGTTTGAATTTCTACTTTTGTTCTACCTGTCTTACTACTAATCTTCAAAGCCTACTTTAATACCTGTTTTATTAGTCAGGCTTTTTTGAGTATTTTAGCTTATCCTATAATAATTTCTCTGACCTCCAAATTGATAGATTCTAATAAGTCTTTGCTACTCATTTTGCAATTAATTACATATTTTGCAATTAGCTACATGGAATTAATTACATACATACTTATGTTTCTTTTTTTTTTTTTTTTTAAGTGATCTCCACACCCAGTGTAGGGCTTGAACTTACAACCCCAAGATCAAGAGTTGTATGCTCTACCAACTGAGGCAGCCAGATGTCCCTTTATATATGTGTTAATTCTAGACTTTTTTTTTAAAGATTTTATTTATTTATGAGAGAGAGAGAGCACAAGTGATGGGGGCAGGAGGAAAGGCAGAGGGAGAGGAAGAAGCAGGCTCTACTGAGGCAGGGCTCAATCCCAGGACCCTCATATCATGACCTAAGCTGAAGGCAGACGTTTAACCGACTGAGCCACCTAGGCGCCCCAATTTTAGACACTTTTTAAAAGAATTTCCTTAAGTAATCTTTATGTTTCAATAGGCATCTTTATTACATTGGTTTTTTACTTAAATTTATGTGTTTTTTTCATCTTTTCAACTGGATTTCAGCTATTGAGGGATAATGTATATGTCATTGTATTTCTATAATACATCACTATGCATAGGTGGATGTAAATATTTTCTAAATGACTGAAATAGTTAAGAATTTGAACCGTGGTTCAATTTGAATTTGAACCATGTCAAAAAAGTGTTATATAGCCCCAATGACAAGTAAACTGGGCCTATCCATTCGAATAATTGAATAATATTAGCTGCATCAACATTATTTTTCAGTGAGACAGTGGGATAGTCCACATACATAGTTTTCTAAACTATAATCATCATAAAATTGAACCTCAATTTTAAGTGGTTCAGAATCTGCCACTCTTCACCATTATGGTTACTAATTGATTCTCTGATTCATTTAACCTTGATTGTTTATTTATAGGGCATCTGGAAGATAGGTACCTAATTTTTTTTTTTTAATTTTTTATTGTTATGTTAATCCCCATACATTACATCATTAGTTTTAGATATAGTGTTCCATGATTCATTGTTTGTGCATAACACCCAGTGCTCCATGCAGAACGTGCCCTCCTCAATACCCATCACCAGGCTAACCCATCCTCCCACCCCTCTCCCCTCTAGAACCCTCAGTTTGTTTTTCAGAGTCCATTGTCTCTCATGGTTCTTCTCCCCCTCCGATTTCCCCCCCTTCATTCTTCCCCTCCTGCTACATTCTTCTTCTTCTTTTTTTCTTTCTTAACATATATTGCATTATTTGTTTCAGAGGTACAGATCTGAGATTCAACAGTCTTGCAGATAGGTACCTAATTTTTGCACTGTAAAGAAATTACCAGGTAACACTGACATTATCTTGCAGGGTTGAAAGTGAAAATGCCGTCAGTGTCTAGGAAGATAGCATAAATGTTCCGTTTTAAATGATTGGGAATAGTTTGGTCTTTGGTTAAGGGCGAGTGTATATGTTCTACCTAAAATTTTTCACCTTATAAAGTATATCTACTAGCAATGAATTGAAAAATTCTTGATTTTAATACAATAGTAGAACAAAAGCAATCCTTATTTTGTGCTGTTGGAAGTACTAGATTGTAGCTGTGAGTGAGTTTTAGAGCCGTAATTTCACTGAAATTTTGTACTAATATGAAATGTGTGGTGGTAGAATAGTACCTATAATCTTTTGTTTCTTTTAAGAGCTTATATTTTGAAGTTACTAAGTTCTTATGTGTTTATTGAAATAATTTATTTGGAAATAAGACTAGTAGAATCCTTTTCTTTTCTTTCTTTTTTTTTTAAAGATTTTATTTCTCAGAGAGAGAGAGAGAGTGCATGCAAGAGAGAGCACGTACACAAGCAGGGGGAGTGGCAGGCAGAGGGAGAAGCAGGCTCCCTGCCAAGCAAGGGGCCCAATGTGGGACTCGATCCCTCATGACCTGAGCTGAAGGCAGATGCTTAACCAACTGAGCCACCCAGGTGTCCCAGTAGAATCGTTTTCTAATTAGAGGATAATACTGATAAACATTTTGAGAGATTGTAATCTTATGATTATAATCTTTCTATCAATGAGCTATTGTAACAGAATTCTGTTTTTCTAATATTTCTTAAGGTAGGCTTTACACTTTTTTATTCCTTTTGGCTTCTACTGTTTTCCCTTTTGAGTTATTCCTATTTTTTCTTTCTTTTTTCTTTTTTTGTTATTTTAGCTTCTACTTTTCTGCAAAATGAAGAAAATTTCCAGCTTTTTAAAGCAACTATGCATAGTATAATTAGTAAGCTTACTGTAAAGAAGTTATATATGCTCATGAATAATTGCTGATTGCTTAATAGGAATTAAAGTTATTTCCATGGAACAGTGCTGTAAAAATTTTATATATTAGGGGATGTTTCCTTTATAATGTTACTGTAAAAGTAGCATTTACTTGGTTTAGTTTTATAAGTAATGTGTGTGCTTTTGTGTGTGTGTGTGCGCGTGCATGCATGTGTGTGTGTGCATGCGTGTGCGCATGCCAGTGAGTATGTGTTATCTGTTAGCATGGATGTTACCATCAAGCTCAGCATATTACTTTTTTTTTTTTTTTAAAGATTTTATTTATTTATTTGAGAGAGAGAGAGAATGAGAGAGAGAGAGAGCAAGAGAGCACATGAGAGAGGGGAGAGTCAGAGGGAGAAGCACACTCCCTGCTGAGCAGGGAGCCTGATGCGGCACTTGATCCTGGGACTCCAGGATCATGACCTGAGCCGAAGGCAGTCACTTAACCAATGAGCCACCCAGGTGCCCAGCATCTTACTTTTTGGAATAAGTATGATCCAAGTAAAACAGCCTGAGAGTATTACTGGAACCAGTGGTAAAATGCTAGGCTGCTTCTTTGATGTAAGTTCTTCATTTTGATTCTCTAGGTTCAGTTGACACTCTATACTTACCTATCCACGGAATTCATTGGTACAGTCAACATATATAATGCCATTCGGAGAGTTGGAACAGTGCTTCTCATCATGCATACACTGAAGTATTACTACTGGGCAGTGAATCCTCAGGATCGAAGTGGTATCACCCCTAAAGGATTAGGTATGTTATCCCTGTTTATATATTTTGTCATAGATCTTTTTTTATTTTCTTTGTTTTAACCAATAATATATTATTCTTGAAGTTTTTCTGAATATCATCATGGCAAAATTTTATTTTAATCTTATTGATAATTTTAATAGTTTGTCTTGAATTAAGGTTGCCAGAAGTTAATAACTTGCTACTTTTATGGAAGAATGCTACTTCTGCTGGTATAAGTTGTTTGCAGAGCAAATATGATACAATTAAGGCACTGAAAATGAGAAGTTCTATATTAGCATATGGTATTGATCCTGAAGCTAATTATCATAATGAGAATTATTGAAAAACCATGTTTTTTGGGAAATAGAGATTTCTTGAGGAAGTAGGGGGTGTATTTACTTCTAATAAATAATATAATGAAGTTACAAAATTTCAGTAATTATTTTCCTGTATAATCAGGAAATTACTGGAGAGATAATATTCATTCATCATGTCAAATTTATGGAAGGTATCAAAATAAAAATTATGACAAATGGTGGGTCTTTTGGTTTAAGTGCAACCTTCTTCAAATTGGCTTATTGTTGTAAAAGGGAGTTAATCAGCTCATATAAACTGGCCTTTTCAGTTGAACTTAGTGCAAGGGTTCAGAATATGCCCCTTGAACCCAGTTTGTCTCTCCATTTCCCAGTTCTTCTGTGTTGGCTCTTTTCATGTATTCTCTCCCTTGTAGTGCCAAGCAGCCACCCTACCTTCACATCCTTAAAACTGTAAGTCTAGCAAAAGAGTGTCTGCCTGTATCGAACATTTCCAGCTAAAGTCTCTTTGTCGCTCATTGGCTCTGATTGCATCATGTGCACAGTCTTATGTGGCAGGTATTTTTCTGATTGCCCATACATGGGCATGGAAGGCCTTTACACTTCTGAAATACATGGTCTGAGAGTGAGGATGGGTTCAGTACCTTGATAAAAATTGAAGGCTGCTATTTGAAATCAGGAAATGGATCTGGAGAGTCATTGTATTTAAATGCTTTGGCTGTTCAGTGATTTACAAACACAGATTTCATATTAATACCGTGTTTCTTTATCCCTTTCAAAATCTGCTTATTCTCAGAGAATATGCTATGTATAATTCAGAAAGATATGAGCACACATAGAAGTTGTATGATCTGTTTAAGGTGGTAGTTTTGTGGCAGAGAACTAGGTCATAATTTCCTCATGACTATTTGATGATACTGTAGCTGTATCATGTACTGTCCTGGGTGTTAGTTTTGTATTCTGGCATTGATTTTATAACTGATTAGTGACCTTGGGAAAGTCTCATACTTGAAGTGAGAGAGCTGGACAAAGTTTGTGATTCTATTGTAATTCTGTAACCGATTCTTTGTCTAGGAATTGTCATGTGGAACAAATTTTAAGCAATTTTCTTCCTATTTTAATTGATCTATTTAAGGTCATGGTGGTCTTGTGCTTTGGTGGTCTAAGAACTAGCTATAAATAGTGATTAGTGGAGGGAAAATTGCAGAAAATATGAAGCAAACAGGTACCTAACTTCAGGATCTTACAACAATGGGTGTTTGGTTTCAGAAGCTTTCTACTTGGGGATTATTTGTTTGAGACATGAAAATTGTCTTTAATGTGAGCCATGTGTGACCAGGGACTTTTTTAAGAAGGGGAGGAGATGGCAGAGGTAGTCAACATAATGTTTCCTTTCTAAATGAACCAAATGATATTGAGGTGTACTTTAAAAAAATTTTTTATTAGCTTATACAAGAGTAATGGAAGCTTTTTTGTTTTTTAGCTAAATTCACATTTAAGTTTGGATTTTCCTTTGTAAACTGTTACTGTACTAACATTCTCAGAGTCTTTCAAAACAAAATATAAGTGCATATTATTATTGAATACAAATTTTATTACCTCATTTTCATATTTTGGAATTCATCTAACCTTTATCAAAAATAAACTCCTTCATTGTAGTTTCAAAATAACCCATTTTGTACATTTGGAGCACTGTATATACTATTGTATGTGAGACTGAATGTCTTTCTAGAGGCATAAAACTCTTTAAATTGAAGAATAATTGACAAACAGTTATTAGTATCAACATAGTGATTTGATATTTATATACATTATGAAATGTCACCTCAATAAGTCTAGTTACCATCTGTCAACATGCAAAGTTGTTGCAATATTATTGACTATATATTCCTTACATTGTACATTAAATCCCTGTGACTTACTATTTTATAATGGGAAAATTGTACCTCTTGACCTCTTCACCTATTTTGTGTGTCCTCCTTCCTTCTCTTCCTTCCTCCCCTCTGGCAACTGTCCGTTTGTTTTCTGTATCTGTGAATCTGTTTCTCTTTTGCTTTGTTTGTTTTGTTTTTCACGTTCCACAAACAAGTGAAATCATACACTATTTGTCTTTTGCTGTCTGACTTACTTCACTTAGCATCATACTCTTTAGGCCCATCCATGTTGTCACAGTGAGAAGTTTTCACTCTTTTTTTATGGCTGAATAATATTCCTGTGTGCGTTCGTGTGTGTGTGTTTGTGTGCACACACACATACATACACCACATCTTTATCCATGTATCTGTCGATAGACATTTAGGTTACTTCCGTATCTTCACTATGGTAAATAATGCTCTGCTTAACATGGGGATGCATATATGTTTTTTTTTTTTTTTAAAGATTTTATTTATTTATTTGAGAGAGAGAGCATGAGCAGGGGGAAGAGACAGAGGGAGAGGGAGAAACAGACTCCCTGGTGAGCAGGGAGCCCGATGCGGGACTCGATCCCAAGACCCTGAGATCATGACCTGAGCCGAAGGCAGACGCTTAACCGACTGAGCCACCCAGGCATCCCTGCATATATGTTTTTGAATTAATGTTTTTGTTTTCTTTGGATAAATACCTAGAAGTGGAATTGCTGGATTGTATGGCAATTCTATTTTCAATTTTTTGAGGAATCTCCATACTGTTTTCTATAGTGGCTGCACCATTTTACATTCCCATCAACAGTGCATGAAAATTTCTTTTCTCTACATTCACACTAATACTAAATACTTTTTGTCTTTTTGATTTTAGCCATTCTGGCAGGTGTGAGGTGAAATCTCATTATTGCTTTGATTTGCATTTCACAGATGGTAGTGATGTTGGGCATCTTTTCATGTGCCTGTTGGCCATCTGTATTGTCTTAGAGATTTTTCTTGTTTCTTGAGGTAGGCCTGTTTTGATCTAAACTTCCCTCTTGGATCTGGTTTTGCTGTATTTCATAGATTTTGGAACATTGTGTTTTCATTTTCATTTGTCTCAAGGTATTTTTTAATACCCTCTTTTATTTCTTTATTGTCCTGTTGGCTTTTTAGTAACATGTTTTTTAGTCTCTGCATGTTTATGTTTTTTTCCAGTTTTATTCTTGTAATTTATTTCTAGTTTCGTATCATTATGGTTGGAAAAAACACTTGATATGATTTCAGTCTTCTTAAATTTATTGAGACTTATTTTGTGGTCTGTCATGCTATTTTTGTAGAGGAATGTTTCATGTGCTTGAGAAGAATGTATCTTCTGTTTTTGGGTGGACTATTCTGTATATCTGTTTAGTGTATTTGTTCTAATGTGTTATTTAAACCATTGTTTTCTTACACATTTTCTGTCTGGATGATCTATCTATTGATGTAAGGGGTGTGTTAAAATCCCCTACTATTATTGTATTACTCTCAGGTTCTCGTTTTTGTCTGGTAATATTTGTTTTATATATTTAGGTGCTCCAGTGTTGGGCACATAAATATTTACAAGTGTTATACCTTCTTGTTGGTTTAATCCCTTTATCATTATGTAATGCATTTGTCTTTTGTTACACCTTTTTAAAAAGTCTACTTTGTCTGATAAAAGTATTGCCGGCTCAGCTTTCTTTTCATTTCTATTTGCATGGTGTATCTTTTCCTATCACTTCACTTTTAGTCTGTGTGTGTCTATAGAGAGTGAGTCTCTTGTTGGCAGCCTATAGAGGGTTTTGTTTTGTTTTTTACTCATTTACATTCGAAGTTGTTACTGACAGGTACATATTTATTTATTACTATTTTGCTAATTGTCTTCTGTTACTTTTATAGTTCTTCTCTGTTCGTTTCTTTTCTTGCTCTCTTTCCTTGTGATTTGATGATTTTGTTTATTGTTCTGTTTGGATTCCTTTTTGTTTCTTGTGTACCTATTAGAGGTTTTTGTTTGTGGTTACCATGAGCTTCATATCTAACAACCTATGTATGTAGAAGCCCATTTTAAGTTGGTGATTCCTTAAGTTCAAATGCATTCTAAAAGTACTACGTTTTTACTCTCATCTCCCAATGTTTTATATTTTTGATATCATATTTTAAACTTTTTATTTAGTGTATTCCTTAACTAATTATTGTAGATATAGTTGATTTTATTACTTTTGTCTTTCAGTCTTTATACTTGCTTTCCAAGTGAGTGATCCCCTTCCTTTACTATATGTTTGCCTTTACCGGTGTGATTTTTTTCTTTCCTTTATTTTCTTATTTCTAGTTATAGCCTTTTTTTTTTTGCCTGAAGAATTCTCTTTAATATTTCTTGTAAAGCATGTTTAGTGGTGAATAACTTCTTTAGTTTTTGCTCATCTGCGAAACTCTTTATCTTCCTTTCAATTCTAAATGATAATGTTGAGGCATATGTCTCTTTAGGTGACTCACTTTTATGTTTCTCATAAATATATGGAGAAAACTAGTAGGAAAGACAGCTTTATACTTTGCTTTGAGGTCTTTGAAACACTAAGTGTGTGTGTGTATTATTTTTTTCAAAGATGGACCACGACCTAATCAAAAAGAAATACTTTCTCTACGAGCATTCTTGTTGATGTTCATTAAGCAGTTAGTGATGAAGGTGAGTTTATACTACTTCTCCTTTAGCATATTCTGTATTTTAACTTATAATTTCACATAAGATACAATCTTGGGTTTATTTACTCTTTGTTGGGTTATTAGGGTTACACATTGGAAAATACTCTGAAAGATACTTGATTCTGTTTTTTGTTCTTTATTGCACACATGGATGTACATCATTGCAGAATTGGAGATTGATAATTGTAATATATGTTATATGAATTTCTCTAGGGGTTCAAGTGGATTCATTCTTTCATTCAGTAAATATTTACTGAGTTTCTCTTAAGTACTAGGTATTATTCTTGGGAGTAGTGATACAGTAGACAACAAGACTCTTCAAGGAGGTTTCATTTTTAGTGGGCCTCTTGTACCTGACATTCAGATTTTGAGAAAAAATTACTGTGTATAAAGGTACCAGAAAGATGTATCAGCCTTTAGAAATTATTACATTTGTTCCATCTTATTCTGTTGTAGGTAAAGTAAAATTTATTATTTTTAAGGAAGGTTTTTTTGGTTTTATAAGAGAGCAATGTATAAATGTATTTTATTTTTAATATTTTTAAATATATTTATTATTTTAATATTTTATTATTTTCCTATGTCATTTTCTTATTTTTTAGAATTTAATATTATGTTAAGTGGGCCAAACTTTTAGTGTATCTTTTAGACTCAGATACCTTATTTCTATTTACAAAAAAACTTATAACTTGATTTTTGTGTTTTTTAATTTTTTTCTGTGTGTTTTTGTTTCCTAATTCTCTTTCTTAATTGCTCTTTTCTCATTGCAGCTTTGTGTTATCATTAATAAATTGATAGGATAGGTTGAAAATTTACATACTGAGTTCATATTTAAAAATGCAGTGTTTTCCTCAGGGAACAATACTAGTCAGTTTTTAGTACCTGACCTGTAACTGGTAATTTTAGAAGCTGTTCATTTACTCTCCAAATTTAATAGAAAAAAGAAATAGAAAAGCTGTCTTCTGTATTTGGTGGAGTGATAGGTGTGAATAGTACTCTTTTATGACGAATTATTGGTTTTCTTACTTCAGGATTCTATAGCTTTATTAGACAGCCTGTCATATATGGTTCTGAAAACAGGATACTTGATATCATTTCTTTGACTTCTTCTACACAGTCTTGATTAATGAATATCTTTAGTGTTTCCCCTAATACATGTTTTAAATTTAGATTCTATATTATAGTATCTTTGTATATATAGCAGTTGACCAGGTTGACAAACGTTGTGTATTATTTACCTTTAAAAAAAACTTTTTTAAATGTATGTATAAGATGCTTTAAGACACTTATGTTATGTTTTTAAAGGATTCTGGAGTAAAGGAAGATGAACTGCAGGCCATTCTTAATTACCTACTCACTATGCATGAGGTAACATTTGAAATTTATATTTTGGGATTTTATTTTTTGAAGCTGCATTATGGTCTTTTTTTTTTTTTTTTTTAAGATTTTTAAAATTTATTTATTTGACAGAGAGAGAGACAGCGAGAGCAGGAACACAAGCAGGGGGAGGGGGAGAGGGAGAAGCAGGCTTCCCGCCGAGCAGGGAGCCTGATGTGGGACTCGATCCCAGGACCCTGGGATCATGACCCGAGATGAAGGCAGACGCCCAACGACTGAGCCACCCAGGCGCCCTATGGTCTTTGTTTTTAAAGTAAAAAAGTTAAAGTGATCTTTCATTAATATAACTATAATGGAGAGTAAATGTACTTAGGAACTAAATCTTAGCAACTTTTATTTAAATACCTTTTATTACCACAAGAAGCTCTGAGAATAATCATGAAAAGTTTTAAAAAGTTTTGAAATTGGATCTCATTGAATTAATAAGAAAGTATGCCAAAAAGGGGGAGCCTGGGTGGCTCAATTGGTTAAGTGACTGTCTTCGGCTCAGGTCATGATCTCAGGGTCCTGGGGTTGAGCCCTACATCGGGCTCCCTGCTTGGCAGGAAGCCTGCTTCTCCCTTTCCCACTCCCCCTGCTTGTGTTCCCTCTCTCGCTGTCTCTCTCTCTGTCAAATAAATAAATAAAATCTTAAAAAAAAAGAGAGTATGCCAAAGAATACCTTCATTGTATCTCTAGGAACCTGTGTAACATATGGGAAAATAGGTTATGAAAATGACTAAAAATGATTAGATTTTTAAATTCATAAAACAATCTTCCAATTGATTTTGCATGTTCAAATACTTTTAAGTCAAACAACTTATTTATAACGGGATTTGTAATTATGTTCAACCACATAACAAAGGTTGAAAAATAGGTTGAAATGTTTGTGTTTTTTTTCTTTATTATTTTGCCCTGGGAGAATGTAATACACGCCAACGTAATCTAATTAAGTAATTGGATTAAGTATTTGTTAAGTAAGTAAAATTTAGAATTGATGTAATTTCATGTAAAGCACAGCATTTCAAATGTTAATTTTATTTCTGTTTATAGTTCATGTCTTGTGTTTTAATAAGTATCTGTTATAGTGTGAAATAAATGTCTTTTTAAATCATCAATAGATGGGAGATACTGTTTTGACCTATCGCTCTTAATTGAGGTAGAAGAGTGGAATAAATTTCTTGTTTGGATCATATTTGACTCAAACCTAATGATTGTGCTTTCTTTTTCCTCTTGATTAGGGTATTTTATTTGTTGATTTCCTTTACCCAATGTAATAGTTGAAGATTTTTCAACTGAACTTCCTGGTAATGTTATTGTATATGATTTTGTTTTTTATTTACTCTAACTCCCTAAGGGACTGAAGTACTTCAAAAAAGAGAAACTGGAAATCATGGTGATCTTCTCTTTTCTCTTAATCGGTTAATTCAGAAATCTTTTAGGTCTTTCAAATAAACCTTTTCCCAAGCCTCAGTGCCCTAGCTCTAGATTATCTGCTTAGCTTACTGAAAATTAGATGTTCAAATAGCTGCAGTTCCAGAGCAGTGAACAGAAACTTACAGACAGGGCAACAGTGAAAACTAGCTCCTGATAGCTGCTTCCCTTGTCTTTTTTTGAGTCAGTATTGCCAAGTTGGTTCTAAATATGCATACATACTGGAATATTCAACCAAGGCCATGTAGGATTGTCTTGGAATTGTTTTGGATTTCAGAACTCATATATGCTTCTGTGCTGTTCTGTCAGTATTATCAAGTTATACTACATACAGTAGTATGTTGCCTCAGTAAACATTTACTGATAATCTCTATCCTCAATACTGTCAACAGATAATATATGTCCTTGGTACCCAGGACCATCTGGCATGGTCCCAGACCATGTACCATGGCCATGCTCTGGCATGCCATACCATACCATGCCATGCCATGCACGTGTTAAAAATGGCCTGGGCCACATGCACATGGCATGCATAAAAATGCAGAAAAATATGCTGAAGAAGACCGGCGAAAGAAGGAACGAGTTGAAGCTGTTAATATGGCTGAAGGAATCATTCATGACACAGAAACAAAAATGGAAGAATTTAAGGACCAATTGCCTGCTGATGAATGCAACAAGCTAAAAGAAGAGATTTCCAAAATGAGGGAACTTTTGGCTCGAAAAGACAGTGAAACAGGAGAAAACATAAGGCAGGCAGCATCTTCCCTTCAGCAAGCATCACTGAAGCTCTTCGAAATGGCATACAAAAAGATGGCATCTGAGCGAGAAGGCTCTGGAAGTTCTGGCACTGGGGAACAAAAGGACGATCAAAAGGAGGAAAAACAGTAATAACAATAAACTTTGGAGTCGAAATATAATGCTTGGGAGTGAAGGGACTTCCTGAGCAGAAATGGGCAAACTTCAGTCTTTTACTGTGTTTTTGCAGTATTCTATATATATTTTCCTTAATATGTAAATTTAGTGACAATTAGGTAATGATCATTTAATGAGAATTTCAACCATACAAAGTTCATAGTACTCTGTCAGTCACTTTTCAGCTGCATGTAAAGGGCAGGGGGGAAGATGATTTATTGATCATTATTAAAACAATGTTTTGTGCTTTAGTAGCCATATTTTCAAGAGGTGAAACCATCTCTAAACATAATAATGAAGGTAGTCAGCCATAGACCTGGAATGAGATCATATGGGGATGGGATCCTATTCTAGTTAATTGAGAAGTACTATACCAGCCTGTATGTATAAGGGATTCTTCAACTGAGGCCTTGCTGTGCCATATTGGGAGGTAGGGCAGGAGTAGCTAGATCAATGGAAAAATAGCTGTTAGGTACAGTTTTAAAATAAGGTAATAGGGCTCCCTAACTTTCCTAAGGCATATTTTTCTAGCTATCTTCTGTCCTGTGTCAGGGCACTTGTGTCCTTGTTAATTTTTTTTTTTTTTTGATCCATTCTGGGTTTTTTTCTTTTTTAAATAAATATGAAAAGCATCTTGATCTCTTGTTTTGAGGAGTGAGGCTCTGAGATTTAGCTTCAGGAATAGGATATGAATCATACTTCCCATTCCCTGACCTAAAGTCGTTCAGGTGGAATACATGATTTTCTAACACTGGCTCAAATACAAATTCAGGATTTGGAAGGGCTGGTATGATGAAAAAAGCATTATTACCAAGGACAGTCCATCAGGAATTGATTCTACATTTCTCCTGTTTAATCCTGAGTGAGTTGCCTTGTCCTATATCCTCTGATGTAGTTCTAAATAAATGCTGAAACCTTCAGAAGCAGAAGGGTCCTTCTACCAGCTGAGCCACTTCCTACAGTGTAAAGATGACAACCCGGACTTTGAAGGAGTGGATTGTGCAATCTTTGAGTCCCCATACCCGATGACAATGCCGCTGTCTGTTCTAGTAACCATAGAGATGTGTGACGCCCTCAACAGCTTATCTGAAAACCAGTCCCTGCTGAGGATGCCCCCCTGGGAGAACATCTGGCTCGTGGGCTCCATTTGCCTGTCCATGTCGCTCCACTTCCTCATCCTCTATGTGGAACCTTTGCCACTTATTTTCCAGATCACACCGCTGAATTTGACCCAGTGGCTGATGGTGCTGAAAATCTCCTTGCCTGTGATTCTAATGGACGAGACACTCAAGTTTGTGGCCCACAACTACCTGAAACCTGGTAAAGGGTGTGTGCAGCCTGCCACCAAATCCTGCTCGTTCTCGGCATGCCCCGATGGGATTTCCTGGCCGTTTGTGCTGCTTATAATGTCCCTGGTGATCTGGGTCTATAGCACAGACACTAACTTTAGTGATATCTTTTGGTCTTGACTGACAGTTTTACATAAAGAAGGTCTGAGAGCTTTCCCCCTAAGGTCAGGAACGCAGCAGGAATGTCCACTATCACCACTGCTATTCAACATAGTATTAGAAGTCCTAGCCACAGCAATCAGACAACAAAAAGAAATAAAAGGCATCCAAATCGGCAAAGAAGAAGTCAAACTCTCACTCTTTGCAGATGATATGATACTTTATGTGGAAAACCCAAAAGACTCCACCCCAAAACTGCTAGAACTCATACAGGAATTCAGTAAAGTGGCAGGATATAAAATCAATGCACAGAAATCAGTGGCATTCCTATACACCAACAACAAGACAGAAGAAAGAGAAATTAAGGAGTCGATCCCATTTACAATTGCACCCAAAACCGTAAGATACCTAGGAATAAATCTAACCAAAGAGGCAAAGAACCTGTACTCAGAAAACTTATAGAATACTCATGAAAGAAATTGAGGAAGACACAAAGAAATGGAAAAACATTCCATGCTCATGGATTGGAAGAACAAATATTATGAAGATGTCAATGCTACCTAGAGCAATCTACACATTCAATGCAATCCCTATCAAAATACCATCCACTTTTTTTAAGAAATGGAATAAATAATCCTAAAATTTGTATGGAACCAGAAAAGACCCCGAATAGCCAGAGGAATGTTGAAAAAAAAAAGCAAAGCTGGCGGCATCACAATTCCAGACTTCCAGCTCTATTACACAGCTGTCATCATCAAGACAGTATGGTACTGGCACAAAAACAGACACATAGATCAATGGAACAGAATAGAAATCCCAGAAATGGACCCTCAACTCTGTGGTCAACTAATCTTCGACAAAGCAGGAGAATGTCCAATGGAAAAAAGACAATCTCTTCAACAAATGGTGTTGGGAAAATTGGACAGCCACATGCAGAAGAATGAAACTGGATCATTTCCTTACACCACACACAAAAATAGACTCCAAATGGTTGAAAGACCTAAATGTGAGACAGGAGTCCATCAAAATCCTAAAGGAGAACACAGGCAGCAACCTCTTCGACCTCAGCCGCAGCAACTTCTTCCTAGAAACATCGCCAAAGGCAAGGGAAGCAAGGGCAAAAATGAACTATTGGGACTTCATCAAGATAAAAAGCTTTTGCACAGCAAAAGAAACAGTCAACAAAACCAAAAGACAACCGACAGAATGGGAGAAGATATTTGCAAATGACCTATCAGATAAAGGGCTAGTATCCAGAATCTATAAAGAACTTATCAAACTCAACACCCAAATGGGTGCCCAAATGGGGCACCCCAAATGGGGTCTCCTTTGTGTGAATTCTCTGGTGCTTGGTCAGACAGGAGCTATCCCTGAAAGCTTTGCCACACTGATTACACTCATAGGGCTTCTCACCTGTATGAGTCCTCTGGTGCCGGATGAGGCCAGCAAATGAATCACCACACAGCAGCACCTACGGTAGCAGCGCCAGCGTAACAGCCAATGGCCAGATAACGGAAAAAGAGCCATCCGCTGATCAGGGGTTCCTTCGGGTTCCGGGGTGGTTTATTCATGATGTCCAGATCGGGAGGGTTGAACCCCAGGGCAGTGGCGGGCAGGCTCTCTGTCACCAGATTGACCCAGAGCAGCTGGGCAGGAATTAAAGCCTCAGGAAATCCAAGGGCTGCTGTCAGGAAGATACAGACAACTTCCCCCACATTCGACGAGATGAGGTAGCGGATAAATTGCTTCATATTGTTGTAGATGGTCCGCCCCTCCTCCACTGCAGCCACGATGGTGGGGAAGTTGTCAGCCAGGACCACCTCATACGCCGTTTTAGCCACTGCCATGCCGGAGCCCATGCCCAAGGCTTGCCATTGAGTATGCCATGCATGCCAGCCTGCAGACATGGCTGCAATTACTATAAAAAATGCACACTATTTGTAACCTCCACTGCTGACTTTGAGAAAAAGATGTTTTAGGGTGTTCCTCTTTCCCTCTCCCACGTGAAGAAATAGGAAGTTCTCAGATTAATAAAGAATGTATTAAAACATTTTACATTCTTTCCACAACTGCGTAAAAAAAGGCAGCCTGAATACTTACAAGGAATAACAAGCTTCCTACATTTTCAAAAATTAATTCTAATCAGAAAAAACATTTTTGAGAATACCTTTACAAGCTGGCGTCCTAACAATGAAAGACCAACCTGTCTCACAGACCGAGTGTCTGCCCACCGTCTGAGATCAACATTCTTAAAGGGAGCGATTTGTGTGTCTTTCATTATTTTACTTCCTGATATTTAAAATAGTTACATGAGTGGAAGCATATTTTATTTTTTGACCACCAAAATAAGCTCTTTCAGCCTGACACTTTGAAGGTAGAGTATAAAAAGTAATAGAAAAACCAGAACTGCATTATAAATGTTTTTGGTTCGAAATTTTATTTGAAATCTTTTTTTTTTTTTGTGAAATTTTATTTGAAATCTTAACGTTCCTTGCCTAGACAAAAACGTGAAACGAACGAGACAAAACACTATCTAACAGATACACTGAGCCTATATTTAGATCAAAAATATTTTTTACTGATGAACATTATTAAAAAATCTTCAAAAACATAGCATAAAGGTTCAAGTCCTGGGATACTGAATTTACAATGCCAAGATCACGTGTGCCGTGGAAATTCTCACACACATGCTCTAACAGCCAGAAGCAAGGACTACTCTGAGGGAGGCTGTCTTTCTGAAGAAGTGACAGCTACCAAGGTGTTCAGAGTAAGAAAAGAGCACGTTATACAGGGAATTAATTCAGTGAACAGTAATCCACCCTGATGTCTCATGGAACATCATACGCTTTAGTTTCATCTTGAAAATGCATAGATTTCTTCAAGAAAATATAAAGATGGCAATAATCGGTTACTGCAACTTCATTTTATTTTTCTTTCTCCATCAAGTTTAAGTAAGAACAAAATTAGGAAAGACCACTCAAATATTCTGTGACTTGTGGTAGTTTTCAAATGAAAAAATAAAAAGGCAAGATTTCACATGAAATTTCTCTAATCTACAAAGCCAATTGGTATTTTATGAAAAGGCTTGTGTTTCGATAAAAAGTTAAGAATGTCTTTCCTACCGCTGGTACGGAGTGTGGGTGACGAGACCGACAAGTACCAAGCTCTTTCCTGCTACAGTGGTACACACTGAAGTACTCAGGAAATTATTTCTTAGTCACAGTAATTTTTTTTTTATTTGAGAGAATAGCTTGTAAGAAAAAAATTAATAAACTTGGGAGTCTTCATCCATAGCACTATCTTAAAAGGATTTTGTAGTTTCAACAATATTTCCACTTGTCCATACCTAAGCCCTCACTTGTACCAGTGAAATAGAAGTTTTCCCTTTAGAAACACCTAAAAAAGCCTTTTAATTACAACTTAAACAAAATAGAAAACAAAGCAAAACGAAACAGCAGCCCAAAGGCCATGGGCTTGGTCATGTACCATGGACCATCTCATCTGTACCAGGGCATCCTGGCCATTTTATTTTGCAAATAAAATCTTTAAAAAAAATAAATAAATTGGGAAATGATACATACGTTGTCTCCAACACTGCCATCAGATTGCCAACATTGATTACCTTATTAAAGGCTCTGATATGTTTTGCTATAAAAAAAGAAAACAACTTAGTTTCCCCTTTCCTCAATTTCTTGATGTATAAACCTCTGTCTAAAAAAAACCTGTTACGTTAGATGTAGTAGATCTATAGGATATGTTTCAGGAAATCTTGATACTCTATACTATAAGAAGGATTATGTTTCTTTGATTAAGACATTTGACTATTTGGTGATGTGTATTTCGAGTTAAACAGATGAATATGTGTGTGTAAAGAACGAGCTTGTTAAAAACAAGTATATATTGCTCATATGTCTATTTATTATTTTAAGTTACAATTTTTTTTCATTTTGGAAGTATTCAGTGTTCAAAAAGTTCTTTTTTCCATATTTAAAAAAATTTCTATTTTGATTTTAGGATGACAATCTAATGGATGTCCTACAACTGCTTGTTGCATTAATGTCAGAACATCCTAACTCTATGATTCCTGCTTTTGACCAAAGGAATGGATTACGGTAAGAGTTGTATATCAGGGATTTAAGTATATTTAAATTATAAGAGTTTAGTTTGGAAGTGATAGAAGATTCTTAAATATGGGACATACTACTGGATCATATATTATAAATGAATTAAGGTATAAGACCCATTAATTTCACGTGTTATGTTTTTTGAAGAAATCTTTAATTATAGAGGATGTGTTACTATTTAATTTGTAAAGACAGATCAGGCAAATCAGGTTAGTATTTTGTATGGTTAGTGCTGTTACACAGGTATTATAGGACTGAATTCTTTAGCAGAGTTATTTTTAGGTCCTAGGACAGTAGTACTCATTTGCACTGCAAGAAAAGATCTCTCCGCTCCCTTTTAAATATTGCTACCTTCATCCCTAATCCCAAATCATCATTGTATTAGTCTACGTGAGCTTCCATAACAAAATATCATAGACTGGGTTGCCTAAACAACAGAAATTTGTTTTCTTACAGTTTTATTTTTTTTGAAATATACTCTGAGAAACTAAGTCTTCTCATTGTGTTTAGACTATTTATGGCTAATGTAACTACTGATAAGGCTTTATTTTCACCTAGCATTTTATTATTTATTTGTCCTAGTGTAATTTTTTCCCCCCTTTTCTCTTTTCCTGTGTTCTTTGTATTTGAATTCCTTTAGTATTCTTTTAAAATTAATCTATTTGGTTTTATATCTTTCTCTGCGTAAATTTTTTTTAGTAGTTGCAAGAGATTTCACAGTCTACTTTAATATTTTACCTCTTCAAATAAAATATAGAACCATTTCAACTATTTATCCCTTTAACCGCCATTGTTTGTTACTACATCTAATATATCACAAGTCTCTCTAGACAATGATACAATTTTTAGTTTCACTTGTTATATGTATTTTAAGAATTTAAGGGAAGAAAAATCCCTGTTTACATTTTTCCAGATAGTTATAACTTCTTTTATTCTTTTCTTCCATTCTGGAAGAACTCTATTCACATTTGTTGTTGAGCAGTTTTCTTGGAAATGAATTTTTAAATTATTTTTCCTGAATATAATTTTTAAAAAGATTTATTTATTTATTTATTTTAGAGAGTGCGAGTGGGGGGAGGGGCAAAGAAAGAGGGAGAGAGAATCTCAAGCAGACTCCCTGCTGAGCGTGGAGCCGGAAGCAGGGCTCCATCTCATGACCTGAGATCATGACCTGAGCTGAAACCAAGACACTCAACCAACTGGACCACCCGGGCGTCCCTCTGAATATAATTTTATCTGGCCTTCATCACGCAAGGTTATTTTTGCTGCATATAGAATTCTGTGTAGAATTCTACTTTTTTCTTTTAGTACTTTAAAATATTTTTCCATTGTTTGCTGGTACCCATGGTTTCGAATGAGAAATATATCGTTATTTAAATCTTTATTTGCTAAATAAAATGTACTACACTTTTGTACTTGCTTTCAAGACATATTCTCTAGCTCCCCCTACAATTTCATTGTAGTTTTCTTTGTGATTATCACCAATTTTGAGACGTTTTGGGCCCTTATTTTCCTATTTTTTGCCTCAGTTGTATCTCTCCCCCTTTACTTTGGGTCTCTAGTGACATGAATATTAGGGGTTTTGATTTACACATCCCTGAGCCTCTTTTGAGTTTATGTCAATCTTTTTCCTTTGTTCTTCAGATTTGATAACTGTCTGTTGATATAGAAGCTTGCTATGTGTGATAAACTTGATCTTCAACTTTATGAACTTTTTGTTTGCTTTTTCTATTTTGGTATTAAGCTCATCTCATAAATATTTTAGATTTGTACATTTCAGTTGTATAATTTTAATATGGTTAATTTTATACTTTTTTTGTTGAGAACCCTATTTTCTGATACTGTTAGACTGTGTTTACTTTTACCTTCCAGAGCATATTTATAATAGCTCCTTTAATATCTTTGTGTCATAATTACAACAATTTGCCTATCTCATCAGCATTTGTTCAGTGTCTTTTCCTGTGAGAAATGGTTGTATTTTCTTGGTTCTTTGTATGTTGAGTAATTTTTTAATGTATCCTAGATATTGTGAATGTTATCTTTTATAAACTATGTGTTTTGTTAAAATCCTCTAACTAATGTTGACATTTTGTTTTATTTTATTTTAGTAAGAAGGGTCAGACTGCAAGTTCTACCTATCCTTTGTGGGTAGGGGTTCCAAATGTCATTTATTGTAAAAACCTCTCTTGTCCTGCTTTGTGTCTTTGTTGCACATAATGCACTCAGCAATTAGGTAGAGAATTGGGTGATAATTCAGAATATTTTTTTAATTAATTAATTAATTTTTATTTATTTTTTTAAGGTTTTTTATTTATTTGTCAGAGAGAGAGAGAGAGCACAAGCAGGGGGAGCAGCAGAGGGAGAGGGAGAAGCAGGCTCCTTGCTGAGCAAGGAGCCCGATGCGGGACTCCATCCCAGGACCCTGGGATCATAACCTGAGCCAAAAGCAGACGCTTAACGACTGAGCCACCCAGGCGTCCCTCTTTTTTTAACTTAGAAGGATTTCGCTATTCTGGTCTGTGTCTGCTCCACACAAGTACATCTCTTGAGTCAGTTTAGGAGTTTTGTGGGGTTTTACAAAGATTCTGAGGATCTTTCTCTCCTGTTTGCTCCTATTCAGGACCACTCTCCTCCCTGCCCCCCCCCGCCACCTGTACGAACCCATTTTCTTAGTTCCTCTAACCAGAGGACAATTTTTGTCAGAATATTAGCCATCTGAGCTTCTAACATCCACCTCTGAGATAAGAGCTCACTTTTGGGTCAGATTTACAAGGGAAAATAAAAATTGAGACTCTTCTCTCTGTAATGGATAATTCTCCAAATTTTACCTCCTTTACACCAATGCATCTGCTTTTGTTTGGTCTTCAGAGTACTTAACGAAATTGCTTTCTGTATTTTTTCCCATTGTTTTAGTTCTAATATGTAAGACAGAGAGGCTGTTATTAGCTTTACTCGATCTTGGTTAAACCAGAACTCCCTGTTGATTGTTTAGTTTTCTTTCTTTCTTTCCTTTTTTTTTTTAGAGATTTATTTATTTATTTTAAAGAGAGAGCACAAGAGAGCGAGTGAGTGTGAGTGCATGAGCAGGAGGATGAGCGGGGGGGGGGGGGGGG
>NW_022589717.1:26652165-26750946 GCF_004348235.1 Phoca vitulina | reverse complement strand
TTTTTTTTTTTTTTAAAGATTTTATTTATTCATTTTTTGAGAGAACGTGCGCGAGTGCATGAGCCGGGAGGAGGGGCAGAGGCAGAGGTAGAGGGAGAGAGAGAATCCTCAAGCAGACTCCCCGCTGAGCAGGGAGCCCTCTGTGGGGTTTAATTGCAGAACTCTGAGATCATGACCTGAGCCAAAATCAAGAGTTGGCTGCTTAACTGACTGAGCCACCCAGGTGCCCCTAGTTTTCTAAAAAATATTTTCTGTTTAATGATTTTATAATACTATATTTCCTTTCTTCTTGGTGGACTTTATTATTTCTTATAAGGCATGTATGTTAGCAATGAATTTTCCCAGTCTGTTCATCTGAGAATACTTTTACTTCTCTTCATTTTTGGATAATAATTATGCTGGATATAAAATTTTAACAGTTTTCTTTCAGTTTGCACTTTGGTTTAATTGACTTTTGGCCTCTACTGTTTGTGCTGAGATGTCAGCCTTGTATTACTGTTGTTTTCTATATGTTGAGTCATATTTATCTTGATGCTTTTAACAATTGTTTTTGTTTTTGAAATTTTACTATATTTTGTTAAGTTGTGATTCTCTTTGTTTTTTATCCTTTTGTTATTGAGTTCTTGGATCTGTAAGTTAATGTTTTTTCATTAAATTTTGGAAGATTTCCCCCCATAGTTTGAAGAAACTTGAAGAAAGTTTTTCTTCCCCATTCCTCTTTTTTTTGGCTCTTGCATTATACCTACGATGGAATACTACATTGTCTCACAGGTTTCTAAAGGTCTGTTAATTTACCTTCCATCGTTTTCTCTCTGTTCTTTAGATTGGATAATTTCTTTTGATCTGTTGAAGTTCACAGACTCTGTCTTTTGCCATCTGAATCTGCTGTTGAGTACCTCTTGTGAATTTTTCTTTTTTCGTGTTTACTTTTCACCTCTAGAATCTTCATGTGATTCGTTTTTATCTTTATTGGAATTTCCTTATTGTTTACTGTTAATCTGTTTTCTTTTAATTATTTAAACATACCATTTTAAAATTAGTTGAATGTATTTATTGCATGTCTTGGAAGTGTTTGCAAAATCTGACACTTGGAACTTGAATCATTTCGTTGATTGACTGCTTTTTTTAAAAATTATGAGTCACACTTTTTTATTTCCTTGCATGTGTAGTAATTTTGGTTGAAAACTGAGTATTTCAGATAAATATTATAGCAAGTCTGACTTCTGTTTTGTTTGTCCATGGGTTGTTGGTTTTCTTTTTTTTTAAAGATTTATTTATTTGAGAGAGGGAGAGTAAGAGAGGAGGGAGCACATGAGCTTCAGGGGCAGAGGGAGAGAATCTTGAGCAGACTCTGTGCTGAGTGCAGAGCCTGATGTGGGGCTTGATCTCACGACCCTGAGATCACCACCTGAGCTGAAACTGAGTTGGACGCTTAACCAACTGCACCATCCAGGTGCCCCACTGGTTTTCTTTTTAAAAAGATTTCATTTTTAAATAATCTCTATACCCAACATGGGGTTTGAACTCACAACCCTGAAATCCCAAGAGTTGCATGATCTACTGACTGAGCCAGCCAGGCGCCCCATGGGTTATTGGTTTTTTGTTTGTTTTAATAATTTGCCTTGTCTAATCTCCAGATTTTATTTACTCCATGGTGTGCAGCATCTGGTTTCTCAGCTTATTTATGTTTTTTATTTCTTCTCTGTTTTCTCTCCCTCTCCCTCTCAACTGGGACGGTGGTTTGGGTGTTAGTCCCATCATCAAAGCCATTGACTTATGATTTTCTTACCTTAGTGTGTAGTAATTTCTCAATAATAAATGCCTCTCAATTTGCCTCTCAATTTGTTTTTTCGCTGGTTGAAAGGTTACATGTGAAAATTTTGTTTAATTTTATTTCTGTCTTTTTTTGTGTGGAGGGAAATGCTGACTTCCACATTGGCATTAGTGTTTAAAGCACTGTTTTTTTATAGTATGCTTTAAATTTTGATACCTTCCCAGTTTTTTACTTATTGCGAATAAATGAAAAATCTGTAATTTGGACAAATATATGGAAATGTGAAAAGCACTAGATAAAGAGATTTATTGAATATTTATAGTAGTTATATAGAATATAAATAACTTGGGAATGATGGGTAGGTAGTTCTTTTAAATCTAATTGGAGTTTTTTGGAAATATTTTTTTGCTCCAAAAATTCAGTATGAGATTTTCTGAATTGTCGATTTTCTTTCTTTCTATCTTTCTTTCTTTCTTGTCTTTATCTTTTTCTTCCTGTCTGCTTGTCTGTCCTCTCATTCTTTCTGTTTTTCTTTCTTCTTGGTATCTTTCATGAGTTAAAGAGACAGAGAATCCAAACGGAGCATTGATACATAATTTCATTATCTGTTTATGGTTACATTGCTACCTAAAAGTAATTTTTAAAGGCCAACATGAAAAGAGCGCAGGTATGTATTTAGTGAAACTTTCATATTAATTGAAAGTCAAATGGAGTGTAACAGGCTCAAATTGAAAAACATGGAGAAATTTGGAGGTGGGGGGATAGTCTTTCCTGGTGGCAGGTAATATAGGAATGCCAGACTGCATCATAGAAGTCAGTAACTTTTACAAATTTTAAGTGGCAATTTAATTTCCATTAAATGACAGAAATTTTCTCATTTACTTATTAAATATAAATTCTTTTCCACCATCACATCGTTTAGACATTATCTCCAATATTTTGGGGCACTTATTTTTCCTTAGAATTGAATATGTTTTCTGATGCTGTGTCAGTCACATCCTAGGCCATGCTTAAATTTTAAGTATTAAATTTTTAATTTTTGGAGTCTAATGAGCTTTTATCATACATTTTTATGTCTATGAACAGATTGAAATAATCTGTTACTTTTCAAATGACTCTTTTTGGTATTTCTATTACCTGAATGTTTTCTTCATTGAAAATGCTATAGTGTATATGCTGAAGTATTTTTCAGTTCAGAAAAATAGATATATATATTAGAATGTCCATAAATTTTTATTATATGTATAGTAATAGTAAAATAGATTATATGAAAACATGCCCCAATTTTAAATAATGCTTCTTATGGATTACTCTTAATATCTTTCTTATATTTTTTTCTATTTCCAGTAGAGAAATGTATATATATTTATAAATTTTTTATAGTTAGAAAAATATATAAATGTCATTGAAGCAGTACGGGATTTTCCTGCTCTAATATGAGAAATGTTTTTATGTTAAATAGGGACTCAACTTTGGTCAAAAAGCAAAATATGCTCACTTGGTTTTACAGAATTTAGTGGTTATTAACGTTTAGTAGATAAAATAAACTAACTGGATTCAGCTTTAGTGAGAAATATTCAACACTTAAAAAATTATTATAGGATAAATATGAGGTGTATAGGTCCAATTGTAGTCATTTTGGTCTTCTCATGTTATTAATGCTAATAAAACATTATTTGAAAGTAATTAGACAGTTCTATCTGGAATTCATCTTTTGGTGAAATCATTTTGATTTTTAACCAAAGATTATTTGTTAAGTTAAACTATAGCAAGCATAGATTAATTCATTCTATGTTAAAATGTCTTAGAGTGTTGTGGTTTTTACACCAGTATTAAACTTATGTTAATATTTCTTTTACAGACAATTTAATTTTTATTTTACTTAATTTAAATCATGGAAAAATTTTATAAACATATCGGTATTATCCCGATAATTGAATGTTATAGTTTTGGTGGTATGATTTGTATTAAAAATGACTAGTTTCGCATACCATTTTATGAGAAATACAGTGTATTACAGACTAGATATTTTTAATTAATATTTTAATAGGAATCAAAGTTCTTTTTATATATTTCCTTTTCTGTCAGCCACTAGGGGATCAAGGCCTTTACTTTTTGTTCATAATTATTTTTTTCAGACTTAGTTATTAAGCATTAAGATTTTTATCTAGGAGGATACTTGAAAATCTTAGTTTTTTAAAAATAATCATAAAAGTTTTGGGGGATTTTTGGGGCACCTGGATGGCTCAGTCATTAAGCGTCTGCCTTCGGCTCAGGTCATGATCCCAGGGTCCCAGGATCGAGCCCCATGTCAGGCTCCCTGCTCAGCGGGAAGCCTGCTTCTCCCTCTCCTGCTCCCCCTGCTTGTGTTCCCTCTCTGGCTGTCTCTCTTTCTGTCAAATAAATAAAATCTTAAAAAAAAAAGTTTCTGATTTTTTTCTAAATGTTTATGAGGAAAGAAATGGTATAATGAAATCAATTGAACATTACTTTGCTTATGGAATTGTGTATGATACTCAAATTTTGCTATACTTTGTTTATACTCAAATCAGTGGTCTGTGGCTGAATGCCCTTGGAGATCATTTTAAAACTTAAAATAGATTACTATGTAAATTTCGAGAATTGAATATGAAATTTATTTGTAGGTGTCATTTATGTTTCAGCCTTTTTGCTTTTTAATTATTTTTGATTATCATTCATTACTTGTTGTCATCATTATTCATTATCCTGTTCTCTTGCTTTTCATGATGAGAATTATTTACAGATTTAAATATGTATTATCATTAAACAGTGGTTTCTTTGTATTGATTTTAAAATAAATGTGGTAGCTTCCAAAGGGCTTTATTAAGCCTGTAGTAGAGGAAAAAATAGTGACTCAGAACCAGCTTTATGCCATACAGTTTGCATAAGTACATTTAGGGTATAGTATAAACCACCATTATTTTCTAAGTATTTTAATTTGTTCTCATTTTTTGGTCTTCATTAAAAGGAACAATAACTAGTGAGAGATAAGCAAGTTTTTAATTTTTTTTAAAAGATTTTATTTATTTATTTGACAGAGAGAGACACAGCGAGAGAGGGAACACAAGCAGGGGGAGAGGGAGAGGGAGAAGCAGGCCTCCCGCCTAGCAGGGAGCCCGATGCGGGGCTCGATCCCAGGACCCTGGGATCATGACCTGAGCCGAAGGCAGACGCTTAACGACTGAGCCACCCAGGCGCCCCGCCCCTGAAGTTTTTAATTTTAATGAAGTCCAGCTTATCAATTACTTCTTTGTGGATTGTGTCTTTGGGTTTTGTATCTTGCATCACCATACCCAAGGTCATCTATGTTTTCTCTTGTCTCCTAGGAGTTTTATAGTTTTGTATTTTACATTTAGGTCCATTTTGAGTTAATTTTTATGTCTGTTTATTTGAATGTGGATATCTACTTGTTTCAGCATCATTTGTTGAAAGAGTATCTTTGGTCCATTGTACTGCCTTTGCCCTTCCTTTGTCAATGAGAAGTTGACCACATTTATGCTGGTCTATTTCTAGGCTCTTTATTCTGTTCCATTGATTTATTCGTGTATTCTTTTGCCAATACCATACTATCTTGATTACTATACCTTTATAATACATCTTGAAATCAGGTAGCATTGATTTTTCAACTTTGTTCCTCTCCATCAGTAATTGTGTTGGCTGTCCTGGGCTTTTGCCTCTCAAGATAAACATTAGAATAATTTCTTGTTTGCTATAAAATAACTTTTTGGGATTTTGATTGGAATTGTATTGAATCTATAGATGAAGTTGGGAAGAACTGAGATCTTGAGAATATTGAGTCTTCCTATTTATGAATATGGATTTACTCTCCATTTACTTAGCTCTTTTTTGGTTTTATGCATCAGTTTTATAGTTTTCCTCATGTAGATCTTGTACATATTTTGGGGGGGCTCCTACTGTAAATGGCATTGTGTTTTTAATGTCCTATTCCACTAGGAATAGGTATATAGGAAAGGAGTTGACTTTTGTGTCTTAACTCTGTATTCTCCAGCCTTGGTATAATCGCTTATTAGTTCCGGGATTTATTTGGTTGTATTTGGATTTTCTTCATTGATGATCATGTCACCTGTGAACAAAGACAGTTTTAGATGTTCCTTCACAATCTGTATACCATTTATTTCCTTTTATTGCCTCACTGCATTAGCAAGAACTTCTAGTACAATTCTGAAAAGGAGTGGTAGACGGGACATCCTTGCCTTGTCCTTAGTGGGAATCCTTGGACTTTCTCCCTATTAAATATGTTAGCTGTAGGGTTTTGGTGGGTAGTCCTTATGAACTTGAGAAAAAGTCCCCTCTGTTCCTAGTTTATTTAGAGTTTTTAACATGAATCGGTGTTGGATTTTGTCAAATATTTTTTCTGCATCTACTGATACCAGTAATTTTCTTATTTATAGAATTCTTTAATTGATTTTACTTATTTATTTATTTATTTTTAAAGATTTTTATTTATTTGACAGAGAGAGACACAGCGAGAGAGGGAACACAAGCAGGGGGAGTGGGTGAGGGAGAAGCAGGCTTCCTGCGGAGCAGGGAGCCCAATGCGGGGCTCGATCCCAGGACCCTGGGATCATAACCTGAACCGAAGGCAGACGCTTAACGACTGAGCCACCCAGGCGCCCCAACTTTAATTGATTTTATGATAGATCATATTAATTTGCAAATGGTGAACCAGCCTTGCATCCCTGGGATAAATTTCACTTAGTCAAGATATATAATTCTTTTTTTTTATTAACATACAATGTATTATTTGTTTCAGGGGTACAGGTCTGTGATTCATCAATCTATAATTCTTTTTATGTTTTTTCTTTTGCATTGGATTAGTTAATATTTTCTTGAGGATTTTTTCATCTTTGTTAATGAGATCTATTGGTCTGTAGTTTTCTTGTAATGTCTTTTTTTTTAATTTTGGTGTTGGATAATGTTGGCTCATAGAATGAGTTACAAGGTATTCCTTCTGCTTCTATCCTCTGAAAGAAATTGTAGAGAATTGGTATAATTTCTTCCTTACATTTTTGGTAGAATTCACCAATAAACCTGTCTGGGTCTGACACTCTGTGTTTTGATAGGTTATTAATTATTGACTCATTATCTTTAGTAGTTATAAACCTTTTCAGATCATCAGTTATTCTTGTGTGAGTTTTGGCAGATTGTCTCTTTTAATGAATTGGTCCATTTCATCTAGGTTATATAATTTGTGCGCATAGAGTTATTCATAGTATTCCTTTATTATCCTTTTTATGTCCATGGAATCTATAGTGATGTTCCCTCTTTCATTTCTGAAAGTAGTAAATTGTGTTCTCTACCTTATTAGTTAGCCTGGCTAAAAGCTTATCTATTTTATGGATCTTTTCAAAGCAGCTTTTGGTTACGTTAATTTTCTCTGTTGATTTCCTATTTTCATTTTTGTTGTTTTCCACTCTAATACTTACTTATATTTTCCTCTGCTTACTTTGGATTGAATATTCTCTTCTTTTTTTAGTTTCTTGGGAAGCTTGATTAGTGATTTAAGTTCTTTCTTCTTTTCTAATCCATGTATTCAATGCTATAAATTTCCTTGTAAGCACTGCTTTTGCTGGATTTCACGAAATTTTTATGTTGTGTTTTCATTTTCATTTAGTTTAAAATATATTTATGTTTTCTTAAGATTTCTTCTTTGACCTACATGTTATTTTTAGTGTGTTATTGTGTGTGGGTTTTTTTTTTTTTTAGTGTGTTGTCTAATATCCAAATATTTTGGAATTTTGCTGCTACTTTTTATTTCTGGTTTAATTCCATCGTTGTCTGGGAGCAAACAATATATGATTTCTAATCTTTACATTTGTTTAGGTATGTTTTATAGCCCTGAATGTGGTATACTTGGTGAATGTTACATGTTAGCTTAAGAAAAGTGTATATTCCGCTGTTACTGGATGAAATAGTCAATAGATGTCAATTAAGGACAGTCAGTTGATGGTATTGTTGAGTTCATTTATGTCCTTACTGATTTTCTGCCTAGTGGATCTGTTTCTGAGAGGAATTTTAAAGTCTCCAACTAGAATAGTGTATTTATCTATTATTTCTCCTTGTAGTTCTGTCCATTTTTATACCATATTGTTTTATACTCTATTGTTAGGCACATACATGTTACAGACTATTATGTCTCAATGGAGAATTGACCCCCTTTATCATTAAGCAATGCCCTTCTTATCTCTGATAACTTACCTGACTTTAAGGTCTGCTTTCTCTGAAATTAATGTAACTAGTCTTGTTTTCTTTTTTTTAAAATTATGTTATGTTGGGGCGCCTGGGTGGCTCAGTCATTAAGCGTCTGCCTTTGGCTCAGGTCATGATCTCAGGGTCCTGGGATCGAGCCCCGCATCGGGCTCCCTGCTCAGCGGGAAGCCTGCTTCTCCCTCTCCCACTCCCCCTGCTTGTGTTCCCTCTCTCTCTGTGTCTCTCTCTGTCAAATAAATAAAATCTTTAAAAAAAAAAATAAATAAAATTATGTTAATCACCATACATTACATCATTAGTTTTTGATGTAGTGTTCCATGATTCATTGTTTGCGAAAATCTTGTTTTCTTTTGGTTAGTGTTAGCATGTTATGTTTTTCTCCATTCATTTACTTTTAATCTATATGTGTCTTTATATAAGGTGGGTTTCTTGGAGACAGCATATAGTTGATAAGCAAGTTTTTAAATATCAGGAATGTATATTAAATTCACCCATACCTTACTTGAAATTAGGTTTATAATTATGAATATATTAAAATGCACATATATACCTATGTATTTTAAATCTTTACTTTTGGAAAATATACTGAGTAATTTGTTTTTAATTTTAATTCCTTCAGTGTAATCTATAAACTTATGGCATCGACAAGTGAAGGAATCAGAGTACAAGCTCTCAAGGCAATGGGCTATTTTTTAAAACACCTGGCCCCAAAGTGAGTATAGTATGCATGAAATCTAAAATGGGCTGTGGTATATTACTTTTTTATTTTATAGATCTTTGGATAGTATTTGTGTTCTGTGATTTCTCTAGTTTCTCTTTCCTTTATTTTTATTTATAAAATCTATGTAAATGTAATCCCATTTCTGTATATTAAAAGAAAAAGTGGAAACAGGAGTATATACTTTTTTTATATAAAATTTAAGTTTTCCATTTGTTCCTTGTTCATTATAAGAATACATTTGTATAAATGGAATTTTAGAAACCATTGAGACTTCATTTTATGTGGCTTGATTATCATTTGCTCTACCTATAGTATAAAGCTGACATTTTAACCTCACTATGATGTATTTGTCATAGTATGTTCTGCTATAAGGATAACTGAAAACTAAAACTTCTGTGTTTTTTTTTCTTAGCTGAATATAGATATTCATGTCCTACCTATTATTCCTTATACCAAGGTCGGTTTATTATAAAAATTAACAGTTGTAGCAATAGAGAAGTGTTGGCAAACTGTGGTCTTTATGTGGATTCCAGTTGGCTGCCTGTAAATAAAGGTCCACAAAGTCTAAAGTATTAACTGTCCAGCCATTTGCAGAAAAAATTTGATGAATCCTAGGGTAGAATTAAAGTTTATGATACTTTAGTTCGTAAATTTTTGCTTGGAAGTTTGATTTTGGTATATTTATCTTCACAGTATTCATTTTCTTAATTTTTTTTTTTCATTTCTTCTACCTTTTCCTTCATTGCTTTTCTACTTAATGACTTATTGGGCTTTAGATTATCATCTGTAGTGGAGCTTAGCTCAGTGCTGATAGGGAGTAGAAACTAGTTAATAAATAACTGCTCTGGAGATTATCGTGGAGATTTTTGCTGTGCTGTGACATAGCCAGTCTTGTATTTTTTTTTTTTTTTTTTTGAACATCAGCTGTCCTCTAGCTGTAGTTTATATTTCTCTCTCTAAAGATTTTGTGATCTTATGAGTTCTAGGTTGAAGAAAATTAGGAGAGTTACTGAGTTGGAATTTCTTGATGGGATGTGAAAAACATTTTTGTGTCTTCTTCATCCAACTTGCATTCTAAGTAGTGGATAATAATACTCTGCATTTGATTATTTCTTTTTATGAAATCGCAGAAGAAAAGCTGAAGTCATGCTTGGACATGGATTATTTTCATTGCTAGCAGAAAGACTCATGCTTCAGACAAATTTAATCACAATGACCACATATAATGTTTTGTTTGAGGTAAGAATATATTTAGAATTTAATCTTACTGATTTCTTATCTTAAGAGTGCCTGTATAATTTAGTTGATAGTATCTAGATGAAATAAGGTAATTTAGGTTTGATAAACAATTTTGAAATTAGTTATATAAAGGAGATGTGGCTGCATCTTAAATCTATTAATCTGTGAATTATTAAAAAGTATGAGCATCTCTGTTAAGTATTTCCTCTGTTGTATTGATGTCTCATTTTGTAATTAAATAAAAATAGAGTTATAATGTTGAAATTATTTTATATAATGCAGAAGATATTTAGCATGATAGCATTGGATTGTGTACTTAATATTGATTAGTGCTGTACTTAAAGTTCATTAATAGCCATAGTACAGTGATTATGCTAATATAATCTATTGTTTTACCTTTGTAGATTCTTATAGAGCATATTTGTACTCAAGTGATACACAAACAGCATCCGGATCCTGATTCTTCAGTAAAGATACAAAATCCTCGTATGTATTTTATATACTTTTATTTTTGCTTGTTTTTGTTTTTTCCAGCTTTATGGAGATATAAATCTTGACATACAATATTGTCTAAGTTTCAGGTGTAGAGCCTCATGATATGATTTATCTACATATTGTGAAATGATTACACAGTAAGGTTAGTTAACACATCCATCACTGCAAAGTTACAGTTTTTTGTGCGGATGTGTGCTGAGGACTTTTAAGATCTGTTCTCTTAGTAACTTTCCATTATACAATACAGTATTGTTAACTTTGGTCACCATATTGTACATTAGATCCCTAGAACTTACCCAGCTTATGACTGGAAGTTTGTTTCCTTTCAGTACTTTCACCCATTTCTCCCCTCCTTTTTTATACTTTTAATAACTAGCTTTTGCTAATAAAAAGAAAGTCACTAGGAAAAACCTGAAGTTGGTTGAAACATACTGTTCAAGGAGTATTCCATCATAGGCAATGATATAATACTAGTTTTATTTTTGGTTAATGTTGAATATAACTTCAAATTGACCTTAAGTTATATGGAAATGTTTATATAGAGGTTTTAAAGAATTGTATGTGTATAAGATACTGATTTAACGTATGTTCAGATTTTCGGTAAAGTTTTGATTGCACTATTTAGTGATGTCAGGCCAAATTACATGAACCATGGTCATAGCTTTCATCTTAAATTATTGTCAAGTTAAGAATACCAAGTTTGGAATTGAAAAATATCTGCTTTCTTTATTGTTTATGAACTTAGTCTTGTTTAACAGCCTTTTCTTTGGTATTTAGATTTCTTAAGCACTTTTACAAAGTGTACAGTTTTCATCTTGCTTTTTAAGATTATTGACATTAAAATAACTGGTTTGTAGAGTTTTGAAAGTTAATTACCTTTTGGGTGAGTTATGTTTGTGGTACTCTCTTTCAGTACTAGTTTTAAAAACACATGTCTGAAGTTTAATTTTCCTCAGCCTTCAGGGAGACTTGATGTCATTATTTTAGAGAGTTAAAAAAAGAAAATCTCGAGTAAATGTATATAAATATAAAATATATTTTATGTGATTATGGGGAAGATGGCTTGTTGAAGTAAGAATTTTAGAATATATTCTTTATGTAATATACTGTCTCAGAAAAGACACACTGTATAGTATGGTGTTTAAGAACATAGGCTGCCTGGCTTTTTTTTTTTTTTAATTTTATTTTATTATGTTACGTTAGTCACCATACATTACATCATTAGTTTTTGTTGTAGTGTTCCATGATTCATTGTTTGCATATAACACCCAGTGCTCCATTCAATATGTGCCCTCCTTAATACCCATCACCAGGCTAACCCCCCCCCACAACACCCTCCCCTCTAGAACCCTCAGTTTGTTTCTCAGAGTCTATATATAGTCTCTCATGGTTCGTCTACCCTTCCGATTTCCCCCCCTTCATGTTTCCCTTCCTGCTATCTTCTTTTTTTTTTTTTTAACATATAATGTATTACTTGTTTCAGAGGTACAGATCTGTGTTTCATCAGTCTTACACAATTCACAGCGCTCACTATAGAACATACCCTCCCCAATGTCTATCACCCAGCCACCCCATCCCTCCCAACCCCCTCCACTCCAGCAACCCTGTTTGTTCCCTGAGATTAAGAATTCCTCCTATCTGTGAGATCATATGATACTTGTCTTTCTGTGATTGACTTATTTCGCTTAGCATAATACCCTCTAGTTTCATCCATGTCATTGGAAATGGCAAGATTTCGTGTTTTATGATGGCTGCATAACATTCCATTGTATATATATACCACATCTTCTTTATCCATTCATCTGTTGATGGACATCTTGGCTCTTTCCATAGTTTGGCTATTGTGGACATTGCTGCTATAAACATTGGGGTGCACATACCCCTTCGGATCACTACATTTGTATCTTTGAGGTAAATACCCAGTAGTGCAATTGCTGGGTCACAGGGTAGCTCTATTTTCAACTTTCTGAGGAACCTCCATACTATTTTCCAGAGTGGCTGCCTGGCTTTTAATCTTGTCTGTATGTTTTAATAGTTGTGTGACTTTGGGTAAATTAGTTCATTTCTATGTGCCTCAGTTTTCTTATCTCTAAAATGGGGATAATAACAGTATTTAGCTATCATTGTATATGAGTTAATACCCGTATTTTCTTAAAACATTGCCTCATAATAACATATTTCTTAAAATTAGTGCCTATTATCATCATCATTATTGTTATGATTATCATCATCATTGTAATCATTGTTCAGGTAGAGAAATTTTCAGTTTGTCATTAGAAGAATTCAGAAATTACTCCCCAAATGTCTTTCATTGTATGATAAAGTATCTTCATATTTGCTATTTTGTACTTACTGCTTCAAAATCACCAAAAACCTTGGCAAAAGGCTAGTATAGAAGTTCTAAATTGTAATTGGGTATGTAAAAACTTATATATTATTTAACTTCAGATTCAGGGTTATAGCTGTTTTTGTTTCTTTAAAGTTCTGGATTTAAGTATATATTTTAAAGAATTTTTTTCCTTAATGCTAAGTATTAGAAATTTAGACAGTGTTATATTTAAGACCATTACAGTAGCAGTTTCATTTGTATTTATTTGGGGGTGTTGAATAGGTTTTTATTTCCTTTGTTTTTTTAATCTAATTTAATTTTTGAAATCATGGAAGAAAACCTTGATCGCTTTTAAAATTATGATAAAGGAAAGACTATATTATGCATACCAGGAATTTTATTGAAGAAGCTGAGAATTTTTTCTGTTTTTCTGAGATTCTGATTATAGTTTTTTTTTTTGAAGATAACTTTACTATTTGGCAGAGATTGTGAGAGTTGTCAGTCGTTTTACTATTATTTAATTCATTTATAATTTAATTAGATTTAATGTAAAATTCAAGTTTTAAAATTTTTAAAGTTCAACTTTTATACATTTGTAATGACAATATAAAAAAATCCCTTTCTTATGGATGCTTTCTAAAGAATGTATTGTCATCCTTTTCTGCAGATGATTATTTTTTTATAACACAGAAACAGATGTTTTCAGTAGACATGTATGTCAGGGAAACTAGAGAAATATATTAATGATCTTCCATCATGAATTTTTTGTGATATTTTGGTTTTTACTAATTTATGAATTATCTTACAGAGATACTAAAAGTAATTGCAACCCTACTTCGAAATTCTCCCCATTGCCCAGAGAGCATGGAAGTTCGCAGAGCCTTTCTTTCTGACATGATTAAACTTTTTAATAACAGTAGAGAAAACAGAAGGTAAGTGGGATCAGAAAGCAATTATTTGCACTATTCAAGTCCAGGTTTGAATAAACCCATTTTTTTTCTAATAAGAATTGTTTTTAAAAATACTGTGAAATGAATTTTCCATATGCTTTTTTCATTAGGGGTATATAAATAATGTACCATACATTTAAATTGAGTTTTCAGTACCACCATCTTTAATTGTTTTAATACATATATAGAGGTGCCTTTTTTTTGGTTTGTTTTAAACTTTTACTTTTTAGAATTCTTAGAGATGAGTATTTTTTTTTTTTTTCAGTAATTCAGTATCCTCTTACAATTTTCAGGAGCTTGCTACAGTGTTCTGTATGGCAAGAATGGATGCTTTCTCTTTGCTATTTCAATCCTAAGAATTCTGATGAGCAAAAGATAACAGAAATGGTATATGCCATATTCAGAATCCTACTTTACCATGCAATCAAATATGAATGGGGTGGCTGGCGTGTGTGGGTAGACACCTTATCAATCACACATTCAAAGGTAAGTTTTTTTTGTGAAAATGTATTTTAGTGTTTTAAATGTCTATAATTTTGATTTTACTCATTCTCTGAAAGCACAGTGAAAGGAACAACTAAAAAAGGGAATCACTAAAAAGAAAATAAAGTTTTTCCAATTTCTTTAGACTCAAAATGGGTTTTTCAAATGTTACTTATTTTATTTTTTTTTAAAGATTTTATTTATTTGACAGAGAGAGACACAGCGAGAGAGGAAACACAAGCAGGGGGAGTGGGAGAGGGAGAAGCAGGCTTCCCACGGAGCAGGGAGCCCAATGTGGGGCTCGATCCCAGGACCCTGGGATCACGACCTGAGCGGAAGGCAGACGCTTAACGACTGAGCCACCCAGGCGCCCCTCAAATGTTATTTTTATGTATGTTTAACTTAATAAAGTGAAACCTCAAGCCACAGCATAAAGTAACTTATATTTTAAAGTAGCCTTTTTTGCAGATAAGATTCTCTGTTTTAGGGTAGTTTGAAGCTTTTGAACACAAGGTGGCGCAGTATATTCAAAGATGAGAAGTTATTTTAATAATGTAAGGTGGTTGGGTAAATAGAAAAGCTCAGGCTAATGTTTGCCTTTTGCTCACATTACAGTCAGTTAAAAAATTGATTTGGAAGAATCTGCTAGTCTTTTTTTTTTTAACCTAAGCCAGTGTAAATTAGTTATTTATGTATAGCTTTTGTTTGAAATTGTTCATGAAATATTCTAGACACACAAAAAGGTATAAAGAATAATGTATCTACCAGTATTTATGGTACTAGGTTCTCCATCCCAATTGCTTTGTCTAGCATTGTTAGCCCCTCTCTTCTTCCCTACTAACCTTAATTTGGGTGTTTACATTATTTCTATTTCTTATGTATAGTTTTAACAACACATATGTCTAAACTATTAATAAAGAATTTTATTTTTCATGTTTATACTTAATATAAATGGTATCATATTAAACACATATTTCTGTAGCTTGCTGTTTTTGTTTGTCATTGTTTGAGATTCATCCACATTGACCCATGTAGTTGTGTTTATTTTCTCAGTTGTGTTGTATTCCATGGTATGGCTTTATCCATTTACCAGTCAATGAACATTTTTGCTACATTTTGTATATATTTGGAAGTTTCTCTCTATATGTTCCTAGAAGTGACTTGCTGACTTGTAAGATGCAGATGTTGAACATTAGATGATAATGCAAATTTTTTTCCAAGGTGGTATATCTATTTCCATGCTCTCCAGTGATGTATAAGTTCTCATTGCTTCACATCACCTCATCACTTGGTACAACTGGAGTTTTAAGATTTGCAAATTTGATGAATTTTAAATGCTATATCGCGATAATTTTAATTTATAACTTCTTATTTCATGGGAGCTTTACAAATATATTCTTGTCTTAAGCTCTTCCTTGCTCTATTATTTATTAATATCTTCTGCCAATTTGTGGCTTAACGACTTAATTTTTAGAAATGGTAAGATAAATTTATATTTATCTTCTGAGGAAATTTTACATTTCAGGTAATTAATGCAGTAAAATTTGTTAGTTTCTTTTATGGTTTATACATTTTGTATCTTGTTTAACAACTCTTTATTCACAAGGATTGTAATTATATAATTATATAAATTATAAATTGACTAGAAGGAATAAAGAACAGAAATGATAAATTTGATATATCTTTAAATGTTTTATTGACTATCATAGGTATTTCTCTGAAATATTTTGCCATTCTTTTGGAGTATATCGTCATTAGTATATAAAATATACTAAATATATTTTTTAGGTGTTTGAATAACTTTTAGTTATTTGAAAGTACTTAAGAGTTATTTATTCCTCTTTCTCCTTAATGAGAGAAATGTACGTTACTATTATAAGGATTTACAAAGGTAGTTTAGATTAGAAAATACCACTCGACTAATTTATGTTTGAGAATCATCTAGTGCTAAATAAGACAAAGAATTGATTTTATAAAATGGCTTTTAATCACTCCATTTTTGAGCTTACCAGTTTAGTCTAAGGCTGGGTTCAGCCAAATATGGCCTGAGAGTCAAATCTAGCCTGATGTGTTTTTATATAAACGAAGTTTTATTGAAACACAGCCACTTCCATTCATTTATATATTTTTCTCTGGCTGCTTTCATGCCACAAGTATTCAGCGTTTGCAAGAGAGACTGTATGGCTCCCAAGCCTAAGGTATTTACTATTTGGTACTTTACAGAAACTGTTTGCCATCTCTTGTATAACTTAATTTAGTTTGTGCTGATGCCCAGATCTTTTGATTTTTATTATAGAAGGCTGCTGCAATCTGGACTAATTTTCTGCTAGTATTGTTTACCTCTTTACAAAAGATCATGAGGAAAACAGGATTGGGTCTTATATTACATTTGGATTGGATTTCAGATCTATGTGGGGGAATTCTAGGTTAGCAGAGTGCCAGTATAAATTAGATTTTTCAGATTTTCAAAATGGTGTATGTTAATTCAGTGCTTTTGTATGCACTTCTGCTTGTTCCAAGTCCTTAAGGATGGCTAGAGGAATATAACCTTTAGAGCAGTAATATTATAAAAGTACAGCCTGAAGACATCAGGAGCCTGGGAGACCTTTTTAGGAAGGTATGAGGTCCTTCTTTCCCAGTTACATATCTATTTGAAAGTGGATTTTTTCATATACATAAACCAAAACAGTATATAATACAACAGATTGAATATAAAAGCAGATATTAGAATGCAACCATCTCCTATTAAGCTAGAATTTAAAGAGATGTGCAAAAATGTGAAATCCTAGTACTCTTCTCAGTATTATTATTTTTTGTTTTGAAAAAGTCATTTTTAAAGAAGTGTTTATATTAATATACAATGGCTTTATTGTTATTTTGAAATGAATTAATATTTGTAAAATTTCTTATTCTTAATTTCTAAAATGATAAGTAGTAATAGATATAACTCATAAATAAAAAGTTTTGGGGAGCCTCAGTACTTTTTAAGAGTGTAAAGCATCTTGAGACAAAACATCTTGAGAACTGCTGAAGTCATAGGGTATTTAGGGCCATTAGTCTAGTCTCTTGAGGTTGGACTAGGAAGTACCTCAGGTATCTTTGAACTTTTGAGCATTTATATCCAGTTACCAGTCCATTTGTATAAGCAATAAAGAGAATATGGGCTTTGGACACAGGGTAGTTCTGCGTTTGAATTCTGGTTTATAGTAATTTTTAGTTGTATAAACTCAGGTAAGTTTCTAAACTTTTCTTAACTATCGGTGTCTAATATTAGAAATTGTCAATGAGGATATATATGTGAAATTAATGAAAGAAATCACAGAAAATAGAATTAAATGTTTAGTGACTATTTTCCTTTGTTAAAGCTCTATCATTCTTCCTGGTTATCTCTTTGTTTTCATTCTCATTGTCAGCATACTAGTTCAGGGCCCAAGTCACTTCATGTTTGATATAAATTCAACTTTTAAAATGAGGAATTACTTATATCCCCAGTAATTTGTATAGCGTATATGCTTTGAAGTGTTACAATAGAAGAATTGTGACTACCCAGCCTAACATGCTGTGTGGTTTTCCCTATCCAATCCCCACCCCAAACCTAATCAGCATTTTGCGTTTTATCATTTGCTTCTTAAAAAAGTTAAAAAAATATATTCCTAAATGATATATTATTAGATTTCCCTATTTTTATATTTTATGAAAATGACATTGTACTGTGTGAACGCTTTTGTTACTTACTTTTTTCTCTGTCAAACCTTTTATTTTTAAGATTTTTTTTTATTGTTACATATAGCTTTGGTTCATTTGTTTACCATGCTGTGAAAAACTGAGGTGCTCAAAGGCAGTGGTTTTACTAGAGTTATCAGTTTCATACTCCTTATAACTGTGGCTCACAGTAAGAAATTTATAGTGACCACATATGTATGTAGACACACGCACACAAACCCTTTTCCTCTCATACACCTGAAACATAGGTTTCAGGGGATAGTATTTGCCCTTACTAAACTTTGGTTTATAGGGATGCATTCTTATGTTTTCTTTTTTGTTTAAAAATGCTGATGAAGCCCCGGCAAGCTGATTCTGTGATCTGCCAGCTGAATTGTCTTCAATTTGAAAAGAGCACTGCTCTAGGAAATATAAGTAGGAGTAGAATTGCTAGATCCTAAGTAATGTTCCATCCTCTACTCCATGACACTTCAGATTTCTTATTTTTGCAAGGTTTTGTCTTCTGCCTACGTTAAAGTTCCCCCCTCAGTGATTTTGTATGTAGTTTTTTATATATGCCTAGATCACTTTGACTCTGCACATTTCTAATGGTCAGTAGCCTTAGGTATTATTTTCCTCTAGATTTATTAAGCTAAAAATAACTTACATAATGTTACTCCCTCCATAAACACTTTGTTCAAATTTTCATAAAAAGGGAACTAAGGTAAGTTTCTTTTTTAACAAAATAGTTTTTTCTACCTAATCTTTCATTTTCCCTTAAAAAAAGGATTTCCTACCTTACCTTCCACTGTTTCACTTGGCAAAAATCTCTGCTCTTTGTTGGTTCTAGTCTTTTTAAAGTATATCATTCTTTGTTAAATCTTCATTTTGGTTTATTCATGGCATGGGCTTTGTGTTCCTTTGCACTTAACCAAATCCTTTATATTTTTCAGGATTTAGCTAGCTAAATCACTTATATGACAGTTTTTCATACAGTATGTATGAATGAATTCACAGCACTTAATTTTCTGTTGGTATCTTAAGTGTCTCTCTCTCTCCCTCCTTTTCCCCTTCCCCTGACTTCCTTTCTTCCTCTCTCTCTCTCACTACCTAGTCTTCAACTAATCAGTCTTCTCTACCCCTTACTCAGTTGCTTTGCCTGTGGGTATCTAGTGCATCTGTGCTGCCCTCTATCACTGCCGGCTAACCCCCCCTCCCCGCTTGTCTCCTTCTTCTTTTAGCCACACTCTCTCTTTCCTGTCCCTCTCTCTGTTCTTCCCTTCAGCATTCCTCCATCCATTCTGTACCCCTGTCTTCTCCCTTCCCCCAGCCTATGTTTCTTTTATTCTGTTTTGTCCTCAGTGAATCTGTGTTTGTTTTGTCTCTGCTTCTTTCCTCCCCACTGTCTCTCTTGGGTGGTTAGGTACTCTTGGTCTCTCGTTCATTTTCAGTTACTCTATGTCTAGGTCTTTCTCCAGGTGCCCACTACTTTTCTTCCCCTTTCTACCTTAACTCTTTCTTTTTTACCTTTCCACGACTCTCTATCTTCTTCTATTTGAGTACTTTCTAGCTACTATGTAAGATAGAAGGATGAATTAGGAACACATCTTACCCTGAAAGAAGTTAGTGTCTAATATGGGAGATAGTATAAGTACAAAAAGACTAAAAAACTAAGGCAGGAAGGAATAAGGATAGCTTCACATGAGGGCATCTGAGAGGTTTGTAGAAAAGAGGTCATTTGATGACAGCATTGAAAGGTAAGTAGGATTTGGGCATGTAGAGTTTGGGGTGATGAGAATCACTGGTGGAGGAATTGACATACACAAAGGTAAGAGGTGGTGGTACTGAGGAAAAAGCATGGTGAATTGTTGGTTTGCTTGGGGGTTAGTACACGAAGAAGAGGGGTAATTAGTAATAGGGCAAATGTAGACTACTATTTAATTATAGATGATCCTATAATCTCTCATATTATATTACTGGTTAAAAGTGAGTTCTCATGTTTTTTTTTTGGTTGTTCATTGTAGTCTCATCAGCAGGGACAAAAGGTTTTATACATCTTCATATCTCCCATAGAACTGTGAATAGAGCTAAGTACTTGGCAGTTGCACATTAAATATTTGTTGTGGGAAGGAGAAGGAAGACTAACACCATCATTGTTTGGGGCTATTTAGTTCAGCTGTCACATGGTACCATGCCACCCTGTGTGTGCCTTAGTGTCTCAGTCTTCTCTTATCAGTGATGGATGAAATAGCTTCAGCAGCTGTCTTTTAAAGCACCTGTGTCATCACCACACACAGTAGGGTTTGGGAGTCACTCATCAGAGTAACATGGGATGTGTATTTTATTATAGTCTCCTGGACCTCACCTCAGAATCTTAATCTCAGTCTCATGGGATGTTCCCAGAAATTTGTGTTTTGAAGTCAGTCTTTCTTATGCACCCTAATTTTGAGTGCCCCTCTGAGTGTACAGGGAATTATTTTTACTAACTTCCCTTCCCACCTCTACATTAAGCTGCTAATATAATAAGCTCTTTAGAAAGTATCACAGATAGAGAGGAATTCTTCGTCAATTGAATATGGACCCCAGTTAAGACCCCTTAATCCTTCTTTTTTATTATTATTAAAGAAAACCTTTTTTTGTCATTCTGGAAACATATGTTACAGTGCAGAGAATGTTGAAGGAAAAATATAAACTATTCTTACGTAGTTCTCATACCAGTATTTTTTAGACTCAATTTATACACAAAAAGCCCGAAGTATGCTTTGTTTTATATGTATATACTTATAGTTTATGTATATATTATATATAGTTTTTATGTATTTTAGCTTATTTAAAACTGTTACATAAAACTGTTATAGTTTATATATATTTATAGTTTATATATTATACATAGTTTATATATACAGTTTTAATTAGTTTATATTTTGTCTTCACTCCAGTGACTTATGGCTTTAAGCAGATATTAAAACCTTTACACAGAAAATAGCTACTTTATGGAGAGGCCTCTTTTGCCCATTTTGGTTCAAGAACCAGTCTTTGAGTCAAGTTTTAGGATTAAAATTATAAAATGAAGTAAATGCCGATTAAGTCAGTTGTAGAGAATTTTTATCTGAATAAAACTGGACTTAAAACTTTTTGCTGTTAAAGTATACTTTAAAAAATAAATGCTAAAGCTTTACTTAACCCTGGGGGGGGGGGGAAAGAAAGCTTAGAATTATAAATTGGTTCTTGTGATTTTTATCTTTAAAGTTTAGTAAGCGTCTTTTAGTTTTATTTCTTTGTGTGAATTTTTTTCATTGATGAAAGCTTTCTCATAAGGTTTATACAGAATAATTTATTTGAATATTGCTATGTTGATTATTTTTGGATTTTTAATATCTTGACATCCATTTTTAAAATAAAGTGGACAACTGACATTCTAAGGTGCTTCAAATCAGTATTTACTAAAGTTTAAGATGGAGCTTAAGTGATTCAGTAAGTAGGTGAACAGTTTGTAGCATGCTGTTAAAAATTCTTCCAGAAGCATGGGAACCACATTTTTTCTCTGAAAATATTCATTCTAAAGCTTTATATTTTTATATATGTGATACTGAAGTGATGCTTATTTTTTCTTTTTGCAGCCATTTAAAATCTCAATATCATAAATTTATAACATGGTTCTTGATAAAGTACTGGTCTGTAAAAAACTAATGTTGCAGAATTGTATAGCTTTTGCAGAGTTACATCAGGATACATTCAGCTGCTATAAAAAGCCAAAGAAACTCAATTGCAATTTTATTGTCCAGTTTGATAGATTTCCTGCCACCTTTGTAGCAGGGAAGCTGTTTGTCACTGTATCTCTCTCCTCCAACAGCTGAACTAGATTTTATAAGCAGTAATAGGGTCTTCTAGTGTAACTGCCCTGTGTTGTTTACTTTGGTCTTAAGGTTTCAAATATGTACCTGTTAAGAGTAACCTTTGTAATTTCATTATTTTCTTATGTATTCTCTAGGTTGTTATTGTTTATCTTTTTTTCTTTTCTTTTTTAAATTAAGTAGCTTCTACGTCCAACGTGGGGCCTGAACTTCTGACCCTGAGATCAAGAGTCCTATGCTCTATTGACTAAGCCAGCCAGGCACCCCTCTTTTCCTTTTTTAAAATGCTTTAAATGGAACACTATCTTGAGTAATTAATTAAGACTATTTTCACTTGGTATGCTAGATTGCCTCTACTCTTTAATAAAAATTAAGGCATTTAGAATATCCTGAATTATGAGAACTATTCAAAAACATTTTTTTCTAAACAAATAAAACTCAAAACTTTAGATACTGTTTTTTGTCTAGGCCTATATTGCCACGAAGTAGAATGGGTCTATGACTTAAAATAATAAATGAGTAAAAGTTATTCACACTTACATGAATTTCAGTGGCTGCATATTATTAGGTATATATAATATAGTACATCATATTAAGGAGAAGTAAAGTTAAGAGCAAAAGCTGAGCTTGATGTAACATCTGAATGCTATCAGGCTACTTGTAATTATAGGAAGGACTGATTGAGTAAATAATTTAGGTTTATTTTTTCATATTCTGGCATTCTCCAAAATTTTATTTGGAAAAATTCGTGGAGGTGATATTTTAAAAATCTGTTGATTTATGTTACAATGCACTACATAAATACCGTAGTTTAACTTTTATTTATCTTTGAGCAGTGTTGGGTCTGTTTTTATATAAATATCTCCTGTTTTTTAGGATAAATTCCTATAATTCCAAGAATCTGCACATGTATTAAAAGGTTCTAATAGGAGCTCCTGGGTGGCTCAGTTGGTTAAGCATCCTAGTCTTGATTTCGGCTTGGGTCATGAACTCAGGATTGTGGGATCTAGCCTCACTTGAGATTCTCTTTCTCCCTCTCCCTCCACCCCCCACCCTGCTTGCACATTAGTGCTCTCTCTCCCAATAAATAATAAATAAAATAAAATAAAAATAAAATGTTCTAATAGGTATTGCTAAATTACCATCTAAAAATTTGTAAGAATCTGTACTCTAGGTTTTCATGAGAGCACCTGTCTAGGCAATTCTTAAAATTGGTCAAGATGGCTTTTAAAAAAAATGATTAGTAAGTTATTAACTGATATATATATTTTAAAGATTATTTATTTGACAGAGAGAGACAACGAGAGAGGTAACACAAGCAGGGGGAGTGGGAGAGGGAGAATCAGGCCTCCTGCCGAGCAGGGAGCCTGATGCGGGGCTCAATCCCAGGACCCTGGGATCATGACCTGAGCCGAAGGCAGACACTTAACGACTGAGCCACCCGGGCGCCCCTATTAACTGATATTTTATGTCACTGTGCTTCCTATCTTGATCTATATAAATGAAGATACTACTACCTACTTTTAGGGTTGCTCTGAAGATTATGTGTGTCAATATATGCCAAATGCTTAAAACAGTATACGGTAAGCATTCTGTATATCTCAGCTATTGCTACAAGTATTTAAAAATATGTCTGGTATTGCCTACCAAAATGAACCTAACTTGGTATTTATTACATGTGTATTTTTAAGCATGTTGTGGAACTGGGGAGCAACTGTTGATTTACATAGAAATTCTCATATTCTAAGGAAGTTGAGGGTAGAATATATTCTTTTATTCTGTATTTTTTTTTAAAGATTTTATTTATTTGACAGAGACACAGTGAGCGAGGGAACGCAAGCAGGGAGAGTGGGAGAGGGAGAAGCAGGCTTCCTGCCGAGCAGGGAGCCCGATGCAGGGCTCAATCCCAGGACCCTGGGATCATGACCTGAGCCGAAGGCAGACGCTTAACGACTGAGCCACCCAGGCGCCCCTAGAATATATTCTTTTAAATAAGTTTATTTTAAATTGTGCAATGTTTCCATGTGTTAATATGGTATTTATAGAGATTAAGAAAGTACTAAGTGATTGGAAAGCCTCTCTTTAAATTGCATCTTCTCTTGGTGTTAATAAGGAAGTGTTGCTCAAAAATCATATTTTGAAAGAATAAAGTTTTTTTTTTATATTTATTAGGGTTGCTTACTAAAAAAAAAGGTGAACTTCAGACCAAAAATTGATATAACTTTGATGTAACATCTGCATGTTAGAGCACTTAAAATTCTAGAAGGAAATGGTTGAGTGAATTAGTTTACTTTTCATATTCTGGATTTCTCCAAAACTGTATTCAGAAAAATTGGGGAAGATAATTTTTAAAAATATATTGAAAATTAAGGGCTCCTGGGTGGCTCAGTCGTTGAGTGTCTGCCTTCGGCTCAGGTCATGATCCCAGGGTCCTGGGATTGAGTCCCTGCATTGGGCTTCTTGCTCATTGGGGAGTCTGCTTGTCCCTGCCTGCCTGCCGCTCCCCCTGCTTGTGCTCTCTTGCTCTCTCTCTCTGACAAATAAATAAATAAAATCTTAAAAAAAATATATATTGAAAATTAATTTAAAACCTTTGAGATTGAATAGCATTATTTAATATAGCATATGTGTAGGATTATATATATATGATACTGTTAAAGAGAACCAGTGTCATCATTTGAAGCACTAAAATAAGATTTTATTCAGGAACTATTGCAACAAGGGAAAAGAGACCTGAGTGTCTAACTGGGTTCAATTCTGAATACAACAAGGAAAAGTGGGGATTTGTAGCTAAGAAGCAGGGTAGGAATGGGGTAGAAAATTACTAAGAGGAAACATCTGGGGCAGGGGAGATGATGGTTCAACAGACTTCTTCCTGAAAGCAGGTCAGGTTGATCAGGTGTCACTTGGGGGGATGGTGGGGTTGAAAAATGCCATCAGATTTCAGGGTGATCAGATATTGAGGGTGGGGATTCTTTCTAACCTGACTTAGCAGGATTCTTGCTGAAACTCAGAGATGCAGGTCTGCCAAGGACAGGGCCCAAGAGGGTTCAGAGGAACCTGACTGAAGTGTGGTCAAGGAGAGAATCTTTGTCAATGTTAGCAAAAATACAGTTTTTCTACTTGAAAATTTGCTTTTTGTCTTTCCTTGGGAGATTGTATATAACTATGTTCCATTTAAAAAAAATTTTTTTTTAAATTTTTTTTTGTAGGAGGTTTATTTTAAGCTACGTATGAGTAGAATAGTAGGGTATACAAGTCAAATCTATTTGAAAATAATTTCTTAATTTCTCTGTGGTAAATCATATCGTTGCCTTTTCAAGTCATGGATAAATAAAGTTTGCCCTTACCTATACGAAAAAGTTTTGTCTCCTTCTCATGGTTTGCAAAGCCTTTAATAGTCTAATACCTGCTTACCATTTACATGCTTATTTACTGTTTTTATTGTTCACCACTCCTAGAAATCTTTTAATTTTATTGCTTTACTGAATAACTCAGTGTCTTAAATGAATCATGTCTTTGACCATCCATTCTTTTTTTTTTTTTTAAATTTATTTATTTGACAGAGAGAGAGAGAGCGAGAGAGGGAACACAAGCCAGGGGAGTGGGAGAGGGAGAAGCAGGCTTCCCGCGGAGCAGGGAGCCCGATGCGGGCCTTGATCCCAGGACCCCGGGATCATGACCTGAGCCGAAGGCAGACGCTTAATGACTGAGCCACCCAGGCGCCCGACCATCCATTCTTAAACACATCTTTTTTAAAATTTTTTTCTGCATGTCATCTCTCTGTGTCCTTAATCCTTTTCTGTTTTGCAAATGAGTATTTATTATTGAAGTCCAAACTTGAATATCAGCATCATCCTGCTACTTCCAGGTGCTTCCAGGTATTTTGAGGCAAATCATGTAATTTCTGTATATTTCCGGTAATGTATATATCTGTAAACTACACTTCAAATTATTTGAAAAAGTCTTTAAAATATTCCCAAAGTGGGGACGCCTCGGTGGCTCAGTCGGTTAAGTGTCTGCCTTCGGCTCAGGTCATGATCCCAGGGTCCTGGGATCGAGTCCCACATCAGGCTTCCTGCTCATCGGGGAGCCTGCTTCTCCCTCTCTCTCTGTCTGCTGCTCCCCCTGCTTGTGCTCTCTCTCTCTCTTTGACAAATAAATAAAACCTTAAAAAAAATGTTTAAAATATTCCCAAAGGGTACACAAAAAGCATGAACAAATGGAAAAACATATTTCCTAGAATAGGAAGACTCAACATCATAAAGTTGTAATAACTTAACATTTCTTTTGGATATTTTATAAAATTAGTGAAATATCAAGAAAATACTAACCAATCATTTTTCTTTTGGTGGGGAGAAAACTAATTAATTGTCAAAGTTTAATTATTAAGGAAAAGTACAGCAAAATACATAAAAATATCCAGGAAAACTCTGTAACAAGCAATGAGAGGGGATTGACTCTACCAAACACTAAAACATATTACCACATGTCAGTAATTTAAAAAGTGTAGTATTGATACTGACAAGATAGGCTGACCAGGGGAACAGAAAAGAAAGTCCAGAAATACATGAAATTTCATAAAGTCTTTAGTATATTATAACTGATGCATCTCAAGTCAGCAGGGAAAAGATGGACTATTCAATAAATGGTGTTGGGACAATAGAAGATTGACCTGGGGGAAAAAAAGTTGGAGCATCAGGGAATTTAAAGTATGGATTAATTAAATAGTGGGGAGAAAAGCCATAAATAAGTACTAAAAGAAAATACAGAGTATTCTTCTGTAGTCTTAGATTGTGGAAGAAATTTTCTATAATTTAAAATCTAGAACCATTAAAGAGAAAAAAAGGCTAATAGTTTTTACTCCATTAAAACAAACAGAAATCTTTGTGATCAGAAATCAAACCGAATACCATAAGCAAAGTCAAAAGCATATGACAGATTGGAAAAAAATTATTTAGAACCAGAGCAAAGGTAACATTGCTAACATATAAAGTTCTCCTAGAAAAAGATAGAAAAAGAAAGTCCAGTAGAAAAATGGACAAAAGACATATTCAAACATCCATAGAAAACTAAGTTAAAAGTTACTATAGGACCCCTGGATGGTTCAGTTGGTTAAGCATCCAACTCTTGATTCAGCTTAGGTCATGATCTCAGGGTCGTGAGATTGAGCGTCAGGCTCTGTGCTGGGTGTGGAGCCTGCTTAGGATTCTCTCTCTCAACCTGTCCCTCCCTCCCCCCGTGTGCTCTCTCTTTCTCTCTCTCTCTCTGTCTATCCAAAAAAAATTAGATATATAAAAAGAGACTCAACTTACTCATTTGCAAGGGACTGCAAATTAAAACTATCCTGAGATAGTTCACTAAGATATAAGTGACAAAAAGTATGGAACAGTATGTATAGTGCATATTAGTAAAACAAGTAGGAAAATGAGAATTTATGTTTGTGTGTATATGCACGAAAATACCCTGGGAAGATACATAATAAATTAATAACTGATCCCCTGATTGTTGGAAATTATGCAGGTGAGGACTAGTGGTAGGAGGAAACACACTACATACTGTTTTTTGTTTTTTTGTTTTTTTAAGATTTATTTATTTATATTAGAGAGCATGAGCAGGAGGGCAGACGGAAAGGGAGAGAGAATATGAAGCTGACTCTGCGCTAAGCGCGGAGTCTGGCACTGGGGTCGATCTCACGATCCTGAGATCACAACCTGAGCTGAAACCAGGAGTCAGAGGTTCAGTCAACTACCTCATACAGTCACCCCTACATACTGTTTTATATTTGAATCATGTGAATTGTAGGGGAGGAAAAGCTTTTCCTTGACCCTCCTAGAGTCCCTGGTGGGGCCTGAAAATTAAACTGACAAATAGAGATTAACAGAAAAAAAGCATATGTATTTATTTAATATGTTGTACGTTACCAGGGAGGCTTTATAAGAAAATGAAAGACCCAAAGAAAGCCTGAGTGTTTTTATACTAGGTTTGATGAAGAGTGAAAAGTCATGGAAAAACACAGTAGGACAGAGGGTATGAGTTAAGGGTAGTAAACTGGGGGAAAATTAGCAAGACCTGTTCATTTGGATTCTTTTCGGCATAAGGAATGCTCCTTTCCTCTGGGGTTTAGGGAGGGCACCTGTTACATGAGAGGCTTTGGAGAGCGGGGGAGATCAGAGCGGTCAGATAGTTCCTCCTGCACCTGCTTTTTCTCAAATTTCCTTCGTCTTAAAATACTCAATATGCTGATATGCCATATTTTGTGGTAGTGCGTTCTTTTTTTTTAAAGATTTTATTTATTTATTTATTTGACAGACAGCGAGGGAGGGAACGCAAGCAGGGGGAGTAGAAGAGGGAGAAGCAGCTTTCCCACTGAGCAGGGAGCCTGATGCGGGACTTAATCCCAGGATCTTGAGACCATGACCTGAGCCGAAGGCAGACGCTTAACGACTGAGCCACCCAGGCGCCCTGTGGTAGTGTGTTCTGAACCCTATCAAAATATATTACCCTATTCAAACAGTGCTTTTCAGTTTATTATATGGTGAATGTATAGTGCATATTACGTATACGACCTGTTTTCCTCACAGGATTGTTCCTCTTTGTTATTAAACTTAAAAAAATTTTTTTTATGGGATGTCTGGGTGGCTGTTGATTTCAGCGCAGGTCTCAATCTCAGGATCATGAGTTCAGGCCCTGCCTTGGGCTCCGTGCTCGACGTGGAGCCTACTTAAAAAAAAAACACACACCTTTTTTTTTAATAGCTAATGTTTTTTTTTTTTAATAATTCTCTTAAGTAGTTTTCTTAGGATAGCCTAGGCCTTATACTTGATACCCCTCCATTAAGATTGTATTAAGGTAGCATTTAAGAACTTAGGTTTAACCAGAATATTCAGATTTGTAACCAAGATGCTTTATATAAAATAGATAGTAAATATTTATAATCTGATAAGTATTAATAACTTGACTTTATTGTATCTGTTACCTTATACCATTGTTGTTGCAAGCTGTGGGGTTAGAGCCTCTATAAAAGATCTGTTTTGTGGTAGTGATCATTTTGAGCTATGCTGATTGATATCCCATGTAGGAAGATTCAGCTGTTTTTAAAAATATCTTATTTATCAGCTATGAAATGTTGGCAACCTAAGAATTAGAAGTTAGTGTGTCATATTCAGCTGATATTTCCATAGGAAAATAACATACCATGAAAAGATGCGTTTGCTTGAAAAAAAAAAAAAGGCCAGTTCTTAAACTTTTAACATTTAAAAGTCTCAGTTTTTATAGGTTAAAATTTTTTAAATATATGGATTAATAATGTTAATCTTTGATGTATTATCTTTTATCTCCTAATTAGTAAATTTGAGTACCAATTAAGCTGAAAGTAATGGCAAAATAAATGTTGTAGTTATTAGCTCATGAGTATCTTTAATAGTTTCTAGAAGTGTTTTCCAAACATTACAAACAGCTATGGATTAGCTATCAAATGATTGTGAAGATTAATGACTAGTCTTTTAGCTGGGTAATTTAGAACAATATCTGGTAATTAATTAGGAATTATCAGTCACAAATACCTTTAGGAAGAACAGTATCAAAAAAGATAACAACAATGATAATTGCTCAGTTGCCATTTAGCTTTTAGAGTATTGAAGTAAATTAAAGAAAAATTCCAAAATCGAGTTCAGAATTTTGAAAGAATTTCTAGTATTTATATTTACAGAAGAAAGAATAAACAAGTTGGTTTGCTTAGGAAATACAAAGCACTATTTAAAACAGATTTGACTGCAAATCTGTATAATACAGAAAGAAAGATACTCTCTGTGGCAGATTCAGGATGTACTTTATGAAAGTGTACATTGCTTTGAATCGAAATGTGTATTATTATTATTATTATTATTATTATTATTATTTTAAAGTAGGCTCCACACTGGGTATGGAGTCCAATGTGGGGCTTGTACTCATGACCCTGAGATCAAGCCGTGAGCTGTGATCAAGAATCCAACGCTTAAACTACTAAGCCACCCATGTGCCCCTGAAATATGTATTATATAAACCATCTTTTGGTCTTGGAACTTTAACATTAAATGATATTTTTTAATCTTTTTATTATTTATATAGTTATTTTTTAAAAAGTTCATTTAGGGGCACCTGAGTGGCTCATCGGTTAAGTGTCTGCCGTTGGCTCGGGTCATGATCCTGGGGTCCTGGGATCGAGCCCCATGTAAGGCTCTCTGCTTGGCGGGGAGTCTGCTTCGCCCTCTCCCTCTGCCCTTCCCCCAGCTTGCGCTTGATCTCTCTCTCTCTCTCAAATAAATAAATAAAATCTTAAAAAATAAAGTTTATTTAAGTAGTCTCTACACCCAACGTGGGGCTCAAACTCAAAACCCTAAGATCAGAAGAGTTCCACACTCTTCTGACTGAGTCAGCCGGGTACCCCAACCTGTCTTTTTGTACGGCCAGTTGAAAGTTTGTCTGCTAGTCATGAATATAGATAGAAGGTGACAAAGAAATATATTACACAAAATTACACTTTATCTTTAGAATGAAGAGTCTCGTATCAAATGGTTAAAAAGACTGTTGATAGTCAACATAAGTTGACTTAAGTTGTAACTTAATGAATACTGGCAAAAGCATCATGAAAACAGATCTGTATGAGATAATTTGTGATAGCAAAAATATGTATCTTCTATTGGCCCTGAAGAGGGCAATGGAAATACAAGAGAAATTCCTTAAATTGAGTATAAACAGTAGAGAAGGTCAGTTCTGTGTAACACACTACAGTTGTTCCCCCCTTACCCACAGGGAATGTGTTTGTTCCAAGACCCCCAGTGGATGCCTGAAACAATGAGTAGCACTAAACCCTGTATATATTATGTTTTTTCCTATACATACATACCTGTGATAAAGTTTTATTTATAAATTAGGCACAGTAAGAGCGTAACAACAATAACTAATTATAAAATAGAACAAGTATAGCAATATACTATAATAAGTTATGGGAATGTGGTCTGTCTCTCTCAAAATATTTTATTGTACTCATCTTTCTTCTTCCTGTGATGATGTGAGATGATAAAATGCCAGTGTGATGAGATGAGGTGAGGTGTATAGATGTAGGCATTGTGATATTGCATTAGGGCTACTGTTGACCTTGTGACAATACATCAGGAGGAGGATCATCTGCTTCAGGTGATCCTGGATCATTGAGCCATAGCCATGTTGGTGGTTGGATGTCAGGAGCATGTGATGTCAATGGTTGGAGATCCTCGATAGTTGGAAGATTGTTTTTGCAAAAAACCTTTTGGAAGAACATTGTAATGGGAAGTTGTTGACTTTATTTTTAATGCATCAAAGACTTGCTGCAGAAGTTGTAATCCTTCGGTGATCAGATGTGTGACTTTAATGCCCCATTCCTTCCGAGGATCATATTCCATAATTTTTTCCTTCAGTGTTGTGCCATTTGAAATACTTAGGCAAATTTTTATATGTCCACATTGCTGGTTCTGCTTCCATTTCTTCTTCCTCTGTAGATGATTCAACAAGCTTTTTCAATTCCTCATTTTTTAACACTTTTCAGTGGCTTTCGATATATTCTTCCACTTCATCATCAAGCATTTCAGCAAATCCTCTCCACTAACTTGTCTTGCTGAGTGAATAATTTTCCTAACATCTCCATCAGCCCTGGGAATCCTTTAAAATCATTCATGACTTCCTAAGTTCTTCCAGCAGGCATTTACAGTTTCTGGTTTTAATTCATCCATTGAAGCCTTGATGAATGTTATTGCATCAGCAATAATGAATGATTTCCACATTGCATTATGTCCAGATTAGGGTCTTAGTCAGTTGCTGATCAAATGTAATCAGATACCAGATGGATGGATGTGGCCCTGATAAACCAAATGATGTCCTTGGTCAAGGGGCTGACACAGTGAGGTTATATTTGGAGGTAAAATTACAATCTTAACATTTTAATTTTCAATACCAAAATTCAGGTTTCAAGGTGACCAGGTGCATTGTCTATAATAGGACTTTAAATTCTAACCCTTCCTCTTCTGAGTATTTTTTTCACTTCTGGGATGAAGCATTGGTGGAACCATTTCATTAACAAGTTGGTTGACGCACACACTTTCTGATTATATTGCCAGAACATGGGCATATACTTTTCATTTTTGTTTTTGAGAGCATGTGAGTTCTTTGCTTTGTACACTATGCCTGGCTTTATTATATGCTCTGTAGTGTTGCCACATAGTACCAGAGTTTATCTGTATGTTTTATGTTTTAATGCCCTGGTGCCTCCTTTGCATTTTTATGAATGTAGGTTCTATTGGATGTCTTCCGGAAGAGCCCAGCCTCATTGCAGTTGAAGACTTGCTTTGGATGGTGTCCTTTCCCTTTTTTTTTTTTTAAAAAGGTTCTTAAAATATTTACTTATTTTTAAATTTTCAGCCTCAGCCACTCTATTTGATTTTATTTTTTAATCTCTACATCCAACATGGGGCTTATTCTCATGACCCCAAGATCAAGAGTCACATGCTCTACTGACTGAGCCAGCCAGGTGGCTTGGTGCCTTCTCTCTAATCAACTTTTTCAACTCTGCCACAAATGTTTCAGCAGCTACTTCATCAGCAGATATAGCTTTTCTAGTATTTTTTATATTTTTCAGTCCAGATCTATTCCTGAATTTGTGTTAACCGTCCCTTGCAGTAAATGGCTTGGTGTCACTCTTCAGGGAGCCTCTTCCTGAAGTCTTCGTTGAAGCTCAATGCTTTCTGGCACAACATGTTACTATCAGTTGGAACACGTTTACCATTCATGTCTTCCACCCACAGATTTAATGCCTTTCCATCTTAACTAAGCACTTATCACACACTATGGCTGTAACTTTTATAGCCTTAGCTGTGACAGCAAGACTAGTACAATTTTTTTTTCCTCTTCACAATTTCACGGATGGAAAATTCTTTCTTACTGTAGATCTCATCAACCTCAGCATATGAATTTTTTCTTTTCCTTTTATTAAGTTGAAAATTTCTACCTTTTCACTTAAAAGAAGGACTTTATGGCTTCTCTTTGGCATATATCAGTTGCCAGCATCACAACTCTTGCACTTTGGGACCATTAAGTGAAATAGGGTTACTTGAACACGTGTACTGTGATACTGTGACAGACGATCTAATAATTGAGATGGCTACTGAGTGACTAATGGGCAGTGTATGCAACATGGACATGCTGGACAAAGGGATGATTCACGTCTTAGGTGGGATGGAGTGGGATGGTGCATGATGCTACTCAGAATGGCACACAACATGAATCTCCTGAATTGTTTATTTTGAAATTTCCCATTTAATATTTTTAGACTGCAGTTGACCATGGGTAATGGAAACTGTGGGAAGTAAAACCACGGGTAAGTGCGGGGAGACTCCTGTATGCTGCGAATACAATAAAGTATTATCAAAGTTTTGTTTAGCTGAGACAACTGTGTTAGTAACCTTAATAAAAGCATTAATATAAAACTGTGAATGCTTTTATTCAGGACTAGTTTCATTTTACAGATTTTTTCCAAGTTTATACCTATTGCCAAATAACTCAAAATATATAATTACTTGTAGTATTTGGATGTAATCGTGTAGATCAGATATTAAGGTTTCAAGATGTCCATTAAATTCCTGTTGAATACCATTTTAAGATGACAGTTGGCATTCATCTTAAAAATTATGTTGGGCAAAGATAGTCATAGGATTTTTGATATTTTACTCTACAGTTTTAATACACTGAATGAATTTCATAGTAGCAGTAATGTAGGTTCTAACTTTTCAGTCCCAAATATGTTTCCTTTATTCTTTAAAACAATGTTCAGTATAGGAACATACTTGGTTTGGGGATGGATTACGGTATTTTTGCTGATAACTTTCTTTTGTGATACATATGTTAGTTGAACCAGGGTAGTGCTCCCCCTCCTCCCCCATTAGGGAATATCACTTTTGAGTTTGTCAGAGGATGAAAATTTATCCTTACTCTACTAATTATCCAATGTTCCAGCTTACTTCTTATTTGGATTTATTTTAAATTTTTAAAAAAGGTTTATTTATTTATTTGAGAGAAAGAGCACATGCAAGCAAGGGAGGGACAGAGGAAGAGGGAGAGAGAAAATCCAAGCAGACTTCCTGCTGAGCTCAGAGCTTGACTTGGGGCTTCATCCCAGGACCCCAAGATCATGACCTGAGCCAAAATCAAGAGTCGGATGCTTAACCGACGGAGCCACCCAGGTGACTCTGGATTTATTTTTAGTTTTAATCACTTAAAGTTTTATTGTTTATTTACATTCTGACACCTCACACTTTGTTGATTTTTACATGTTTTTCCAGAACCATGTTTGCAATGGTCTGTCAGTCTGTATAACTTGGTACTTTGGAATACTAACTCAGAATACATTCAACACTTGTAAAACATTTATGATTGTTTTCACTTAATGCCTCTCTTCTGTCTTTTGTTTTTTATATTTAATTAATGCAAACTTCTGTTTATATGTCTGTGATCATCTTGACATATTCTGGCTACTTTTTTTGGTGTTCATTTGTCTTGAGTTATTTATATTTCATGAGAATAGGAAACTCTTCTGTTTTTAGGTAGTGCATCTTGTGACTGCCACTAACCTATAATATTGTAATAAATTTTGACTGAAAGAACATGACTTTGTTATATAGAGCTATTTGCTAGATGCACATCTGTCTCAACAGCATGATTGCTGGTAGATCTTTTTATGATTTGGTGACCAGTAATGCAGTGGAAATAGCATACATTTAGAACAGTATACCAGTGAATATTTAAGCGTGCTGTTTGACTGTGGTGAGACCAGCCTTTGGGTCTGTTTCCAAACTTATTGCCCCAAAATTTGTCTTTTCCAGCTACTTAGCCTGAAGATGGACTTTAGAAAATTTCTGAGCCTATTACTGTCTATTTATCTTTGATAATTCATGTATGTATACTACCTTTCTCCCTAGGATATACCCCTTTTATTTTCTACAAAGTTGATGCTTACATTAAAAAAATCTTTGGCATTTTGTATATATAAAATTCTGTATTTTGAATTTATTTATTTATTTTTTTTGCTCTTAATATCTTTTATTTGGGAGCTACAGATCTTATTTTTAAGTCTGTGGTCCCAAAACCTCCATTTGTTGTTGTTTTTAAATGTTTTTATTTAAATTCTAGTTAGTTAACATACAGTGTAATATTAATTTCAGGTGTATAATATAGTGATTCAACACTTCCATACATTATCCAGTGCTCATCACGACAGGTGCACTCCTTAATCCTCATCACCTGTTTAACCCATCTCTCCACCCACCTCTCCTCTGGTAACCATCAGTTTGTTCTTTGTAGTTAAGAGCCTGTTTCTTGGTTTATCTCTCTCTCTCTTTCCCTTTGCTCATTTTTTTCCACCTTAAATTCTACGTATGACGAAAATCATATGGTGTTTGTCTTTCTCTGACTTATTTTTCTTAGCATAATTGTCTCTAGCTCCATCCATGTCAGTGTAATTGGCAAGATTTTATTCTTTTTTATAGCTGAGTAATATTCCATTATTATATATACCAAATCTTCTTTATCCATTCATCAGTTGATGGACATTTGAACTCTTTCCATAGTTTAGCTATTCTAGATAATGTTGCTATAATAAACATCAGGGTGCATGTATCCCTTTGAATTCGTAGTTTTGTATTCTTTAGGTAAATACCTAGTAGTGCAATTGCTGGATCATAGGGTAGTTCTATTTTTAACTATTTGAGGAACCTCCACACTGTTTTCCAGAGTGGCTGTACTAGTGTGCATTGCCACAAACAGTGCAGGAGGGTTCCCCTTTGTTCACGTTCTTGCCAACACATGTTGTTTCTTGTGTTGTTGAATTTAGCCATTGTGACAGGTGTGAGGTGATACCTCATTGTAGTTTTGATATGTATTTCCCTGATGATGAGATGTTGAATATCTTTTCATGTGTCTGTTAGCCATTTGTACATCTTCTTTGGAGAAATGTCTATTCATGTCTTCTACCCGCTTTTTAATTGGATTATTTGTTTTTTTGGGTGTTGAGTTGTAGAAGTTCTTTATATATTTTGGATACTTAGCCTTTATCAGATACGTCATTTGTAAACATCTATTCTTAAGGTTGCCTTTTAGTTTTGTTGATTGTTTCCTTTGCTGTGTAGAAGCTTTTATTTTGATGAAGTCCCAGTAGTTTATTTTTTGCTTTTGTTTCCCTGGCCTCATGAGACATATCTAGAAAGAAGTTGCTACAGTCAGTGTGAAAGAACTTACTGCTTGTGTTCTCCTCTAGGAGTTTTATGGTTTTAGGTCTCACATTTAGGTCTTTAATCCATTTTAAATTTATTTTTGTGTTTGGAATAAGTTAAGTGTTTCATTCTTTTGCATATTGCTGTCCAGTTTCCCAGTACTGTTTGTTGAAGAGACATTCTTTTTCCCATTGGATATTCTTTCCTGCTTTCTCAAAGATTAATTGACCATGTAGTTGTGGGTTCCTCTCTTGGTTTTCTGTTCTGTTCCATTGATCTCTGTATCTGTTTTTGTGCCAGTACCATATTGTTTTGATCACTGTAGCTTTGTAATATAACTTGAAGTCTGGGATTTTGATACCCTTATACTACCCATTTTAGAGAAGAAAAATACAAGCAGCAGAAAAGTCAAGTGACTAGCCCAGAGTCACATAGGAGAAATGAAAAACAAGTTCAAGGGTCAGTTTGAGGAACTCTCCCAGATAGTAGAACCAAAAGACAAAGACATGGAAAATAGAGAAATAGTAAGAAAATTAGAGGACTATTCAGTGCAATGTCAAAAGATATTAATCCCAGAAAGTGAGAATAGGTGAAAAAGGAGACGAAGGTATAAAGTAATTGATTCAAGAAAATTTCCCAGAACCAGAAAATTTCCCAGATTTGATTCAAGAAAATTTCCCAGAAGGGTATTTGTTGCTAGATTGGAAGGGCCCAGGGGATATTTAACAAAATGGATGAAAATAGACCTATGTTGAGAATCAGTGTGAAATTTGAAAGCACTAGGAGCAAAGAGATTTTATAAGATTTTACAGGGAACAGAATAGGTCTTATAAAGGATCAAGAATCAGAGTAGGCTCAGACTTCCCGACAGTAAGCACAGAAATAAGAAGGCAGTGAAGAAATACTTTTCAAATTCTGAGGTTAAATGCTTTCCAACCTATGGTTTTATAATCAATCTATTAATCAAGTATGATCTCAAAACTTAGTTTATATATACCCCTTTTCAGGAAGGTACTGGAGGATATACAGCACCAAAAGGAGAAAATGAAACAAAGAGAAAGATATGGGACATAAGAAACAGGAGAGGTGACATAGGAGAGAGATAAGAAGGGATCTCCAGGACAATGATGAAGGGAGATCCCGGGATGGCAGCTGTGTAATAGACATATGACAGTCCTTCTAAATTGGAACAGTTTTACTTAACAGATATAGGGGGAAGCTTCTGTCAATGAAATGCCAGTTGCCTTTTAACAGTTTTTTGTTAAAAACCTGAGAACAAATTACTTACATGTGATAGGCCCATATTCTTAGAACTACTTGGCTTGTCTTGAACACGTACTGATTCAGTTCGTGCTCTCTCTTCTAGTCCTCCTGCCTGGATCACTTCACTCCTTGAAAAAGTGGTCTCCTTTGATTTACTTCTGAGAGTAGAGGTAGACTGTGGTGAGAATCGGAAAATATAAAGTAGTCTACTTCCTATACCTTATTCATGCCAGGTATCTGTTACCTGGCCCACACTCATAGATGCTTCAGTTCTGACCTACGTATTTCCCAGTATTTCCGGATGGCCTTGCCAACAGATTTCCCAGGAATAGCCTTATGTATTCTCTTAGAGAAACTGAAGCCCTGTTCCAATTCATAGATTCTCTGTAGCTTGTCTTCTGGTAGCCTTTAGTTAATTATGGTAATATTGCCCTTTCCTCACAAAGCTGGCTAGGTTTGTGCTGTACTTGGCTTCTCAAACTAAACATGATAAGTATGTTCACTATATAGGTAGTAGAACTGTTAAAAAAAAACAACAGGTAGGAAACAATAGAAATGTCAAAATAGTGATTTCCTCTTGATGGGGATGGGGAGGTTGAGGATGGGCACATAGAGGAATTGTGAGGTAGTTGTGTTCCATTTCTTGACGTGGGTAGTAGGTATATGGGATTTAAAAAGATTATTCTTTAATCTGTATGTATAAATTGTATATATTCATGTTTTGATATATTTTAATATTTTATGAAATTTTAAAAATTCTTAATTTGAATAAAATCAAAGCAAATGATTATTGAAAACTAAACATATACACTGTTGTTGAAATAAAGGATCTGTTTTCAAAATCACTGTGAGGTTGGTAGTATGAAACTTGCCTGCCTTAGACAATAATAATTGTCATATCATTGTAGAAATGATCTTCCTAAAGTCAGTTTTCCAAATAGACTAAATGATACTTTAAGAAATAAGATGTCTTCCTCTTACTCAGAATTTTCTGATGGCTCTCTCACACTCAGAATAAAATTCAAAGTCTTTAATACAGTCTATAATTCTCTATAACCATGATCTAGCCAATGCCTACCTGTGTGGCCTTACCATCTACAGTTCTCTTTCAAACATACCAAGCTCATTTTGGCAACGAGGGACTTTGCATTTGTTTTTCCTCCTGCCTGAAACTCTTTTCCTTTTGATATTCATGTAACTTGTTCTCTCACTTTATTTTTATCTCTGTTCAATGTAATAAATATCCTTAGAGACCTTCCCTAGTTACTCCAAACATACCCTCCCACCTAACCTGTCATCTTCAGTTATTCTCTTTTTCCCCTTAAGCTCTTACTGTTACTTGACATTATTTTATATTTTTGTATGTTTTTGTTGTCAGTTTCTTTCATTAGAATATAAGTTCCATGAAAGCAGGGACATTGTGTTTTTCATTACAGTGCCTGGCATGCTTTGGATGTTCAGTACATTTTGCTGAATAAATAAGGAGGAATTGGTCATTTAAAATAACTTAGTTCAGGGAACTTGGCTTCCTCAGTTTGTAGAGCATGAGACTTTTAGTCTTAGGGTCATGAGTTCAATCCCATGTTGGGTGTAGAGCCTACTTAAAAACAACAACAACAACAACAACAACAACAACAAACTTAGTTCAAGAAAATATTTGCTTTCTGGTTATAAAAGAAATTGATATTTTATTAATGTTTACTGTGCTATTTTACTCTTTAGTGTGGAATATATGCATTTCATTTTGAAATATTAAAAAAAGTTTCCCAAATATTTACAATTAGGAAAATGTTTATTTCCTAAACATTTCTATTTTGAGCTGTATCCCATTATGATATCATCATACTGTATATATCCCGAGTAAAGGCTAGTAAATTGCTATAGAAAAAAATGTGTGCATAACACATTATTTATACATTTGTTTGCCTTTTACCCATGTGTATATATGCCTAGGATTCAAAAAGGCCTATGGATCTTTGTGTACAAAAAAATCATCTTTTGTTGTCATTTACTACCATTCTCCCATACTAGGGCTCAATAAAGGTTTGTTGACTAAAGGTTCAATTTACTGTATATATTATAATAGTGTAGATTACAGGAACAAACAGTTGTAGCATTGGTAAACTTAATTATACCTTTCTGCATGTATTACACTTCTTTTTGAGGGGTGTTTCCTATTATAACACCAGTGGAAATGACATAATGGTGGGTATAATAATCTTTGATAAGAAAATTATCAAGGTAAATGGGTATAAGGCTAACCATGATATGGGGATGTTCACAGTGCCAGTTACATAGTAGTCACTCACATGGAAGTGGAATGGATGGATGGATGGATGACCTGGAACTTTCAGGTTATTTTGACCAATTTAGACTTTGAAAATTGTGGTTGACCTTTGGGGAAGGGTTGGATTCTTTTTTCATTGCTGAAATAATTTGTATTAGCTTAGTAAGAAAATGTTTTACTAACTTAATAAATATATGGAGAGCTGCTGTAATAGTGGGCATAATTATTATTATTATTTTTTTTGCTCTGTTGAGGATAAATTATGGGGAGATGGGTTTTCATTGCAGTTGAAACAGTGTATTATTTAGTGCACAAAGCCCTTCACAATGGTAAGTATATATTTAGATCCTGGTACAAGTTATAGAGGTCAGTAAAGTAGTGTATTCTTTTCATACACATGTTTAAGAATAGACTAAGGATGTTCTTATTGTGGTTTAATGCTGTGCTACCTGTGAGCATCAAGTCTGGCTATCATTTTTTTTTTTTATTATTATTTTGTTTTTTGTGATTGACTTTTTATTTTATAAGATAAGGATATTCTAGGAAGATTACTTTATTGCATTATATAAAACATTTGAAAAATTGTTAAATATTTTTATTTTATGTTCTGTGTGCTCTTCTCTTCCTTTTTTTTTTTTTTTTTTTTGCATATTTTGACTGATTTTATGTTTTTCATCTAGGTCACTTTTGAAATACACAAAGAAAATCTTGCCAGTATGTTCAGAGAACACCAGGGAAAAGTTGATGAAGAAATAGGGCAATGTTCAAATCCAGTTGAAGCAGTCTCTGCCATTAGCCGGAATGTTAATGTTTCAGTAACATCCCAGCAATCAGATATGAAGGCTTGTCCTGTGTCTCTTCATGGCACCAGAAATAGTGATGAAGAGTCAACTGTTGAGAAGACAATTTCAATAGACTCTGCTTCCAACGTTGAACTGCAAACTCCTAACCCATCTAATGAAGAAAGGAAAACTGGTCAAGAAAGTCAGGAGTTACTAGATGAAGTCCCTTTAGAAGAAACATTGATAAATGAAACAATTAATACAGGTGATTTAGAAGTATCCTCTGATATGATAGAAGGTGAGACTGTTTTCTCTAGTTCTTTTAAAACGAGTGTCACAGGTATAATGACTGTTAGTGAAGTAACTGCTTCTATAAGTTCTCCTTCAGAAGAGGATGCCTCAGAGGTGCCAGAGTTATTGGATAAGTCTATGGTAGAGGAAGATGATGATGATTATGTAGAACTGAAGGTAGAAAGTGGTCCTACTGAGGAAGCCAGTCTACCCGCGGAACTCCGAGAAGATAGTTTGTCTCCAGCTGCATCTGAAGCCAGTGGAACACTGGACATGCTTAGTAATGACAACAAATTAATCTTTCAAGAGCAAGAAGCTGTAAGTAAGAAGCAAACTGACAGTGAAACTCAAGATTCGAAGGATTCTGGAATCTTGACTATGACAGCATCAGGGTCTTCGGCTACCTCACCAGATACTGCTGTTTCCCAGACACCTGCACAGTCAGACATTGGTGAGATGCTAGAGGAAGGGAAGAAAGCAGCTAACTTGGTGAGAGAAACCAAATTAATTGGTGATTCTCCCGTCTTTGAGTCTCCTACTACTTCTGAACAGAGGATTGCTAAATTGGATGTTTCCAGTGTTGCTACAGATACTGAGAGATTGGAATTGAAGGCCAATACAAACATGGAGGCATCTCAACCCCATCAACCTGTGCCTGAGGTGATTATATTTACTGTCTTAGTGCAAGGGTATACACTTATATTTTATTTTAATTTTTGGAGTTGGTTCATACCCTATTTGCAATTATATAAATACAATGAATGTAAAGATTACATTTGTTATCTTTAGCACAAGATTTTAGTGTGAGTTCATTAAAGGCAGCTTTTATTATTATTTTCACCACAGCATCACCAAAAGTTACTACTTTCAAGTTTTAGGATTATAATAATTCTAGTTTATAAAACAAATACTGGAAATACTTGCCTTTGCCCTTTATTTGATAACCCAGTCATAGTACATTAATTCTCCAGCAAAATCTAGGGCTATCTTCCTGCAGAACCACCTGCCGGTGTATAATTTTATATATAAAGTATGTAGTTTAAAATTCCTTCCATGAGGAAACAGACCGCGAGGTCTGTTTGCTTTGTAAGAGGGGAGGAGCCTTTCTGAGATCTAAAGGTACTTCTTTCTCTTTTACTAGTGTCTCAGAGTGATTCAGGAGACAGTGGTTGATTGCATATTGTCATTTCCCGCTCTGTTCAACCAACCATTTTGTTGGTTCTTAATTCTGTTACCTTTATGTTTGTTTTTAATTCTAACCAATTTATAATCCAGACACTGCCTTCTTTCATACTAATATTCAAATCTAAGAATCTTGATTCTTTTAAAAAATGCTGCATTTGCTGGTGGTAATACTAACATGGTTGCAAGCTAATTACTGTTGAATTATGGTAGTTTAGCATTTTTGATAACTTTGCTTTAAATGTGTTAAAGTTTTAATGTTATTACTCATTGATAATTTTTCTCTAATTTGGTTCCTTAGTATCTGAAAATATGATTATTTGTTAGATGAATTGCATTGAAGGTATTATATTATTAATGCCTTCTTTGAAGTTGAATTTATTTTACGACTCTTTTAAATTTTCTGTATTAGATGTCAAGGCGGCAGGAGGAACCAGGTCAAGCAATAGCACCAGATGGAGTTACTGGACAAAGGAGGGATTCCAGATCCGCTATGTTTCGTATTCCTGAGTTCAAATGGTCTCAAATGCATCAGCGTTTGCTCACTGATCTGTTATTTTCAATAGAAACAGATATACAGATGTGGAGAAGGTTTGTCCATATGTTTGTTATAGAAGATGTGTATAAAGTTTAGTCTTTGTTTTTTTTGTTTGTTTTTTGGTTTTTGGTTTTTTTAGAGAGGGAGAGAGAGAATCTTAGGCAGACTTCATGCCCAGTGTGGAACCCAACGTGGGACTTGATCTCACAACCCTGAGGTCATGACCTGAGCCCAAATCAAGAGTCAGCTGCTTAACTGACTAAGCCACCCAGGGACCCTGGTCTTTGTTTTTAAAGAAGTTTATATAGTTAACATTTTGCAATTAATTTCAGACATTTGGTTAAAAAGTAGAATGTAAATTATTTCTTTGGTATAGTTTATTGAATTTACATTTTTTTCCTCCATTATAAAAATGAGCTACCCTGTCTGAATTATAAAAACTTTAAAATCAGAGATTTTTCTTTTAAAAAATTTGCTGCAGATTTCCTGGAGCATATTTTATAACATATATTTCACCTGAAGATTGATCTGCTAAAGTGGTTTATTGCTAGGAGTACTAAAAAAAAAAAAAATTGGACTTTAAATATAACATCCAGTTCTCCAATGTAGTTTTAGTATAAAACCTCTGTATATTTCAGATTATCTATTATGTGATTTATGATTTAAAATGCATCGCTGGCTTATTGTTATTTGTATACTACACTTACACTGTTTAAAACATTTTATGGGATTATCTAAGAAAATGTTAATAGAAAATTCATTTTTAATAGCACATTGAACACCATTTACCTCTTAATTTTTGCTACATGACTTCTCAGTTTTGTTCCCAGTTAAGGATAATTCAACTTTTGGTATACAAGATGAATAGTGTTGTATGTTTCAGCATTGAACAGGGGCATGGATAGTATCTCCTGAGATGGAATGGTCTATATCTTCTGAGGAAGTACATCCCCAGCATGCCTGCTATATCATTATCATTACCTCAGCTTTCAAGATGAAGTGAAAGCACCTTCTTATCCTCCCTCCCCTCAAGTAGGCAAACTGATTTCTTTTCTTTAGCTTTATCAGTAAACATCATTTATCTTTGGACAGCCATTCAACAAAGACAGTTATGGACTTCGTGAATAGCAGTGATAATGTCATCTTTGTACACAACACAATTCATCTCATCTCTCAAGTGATGGACAATATGGTCATGGCTTGTGGGGGTATACTGCCATTGCTTTCAGCGGCTACATCAGCTACAGTAAGGACTTAACTTCTATATAAAATTGGTGTGAAAACATGATTGTTTTGAATCTTTGTTGATTAAAAGTTGAATATGGTGGTTACTATGTATCATAGGTGTTATAAGCCAAAAGCAACTGGATCTTCTACAGTTACCTGAAAGGACCTTAGAATCTGTTCCAGGAATGAAAGGACTAAAAAACTATGTTGATTTCTTAGGGATGAGTCAGCTAGCAAATATGATTCATGGTGGTTCACCTGTACATTTCCATTGCCTTCTTTTTATTTATTTCTTTTTTTAAGATTTTTAAAATTTATCTATTTGAGAGAGAGAATGAGAGAGAGAGAGAGAGAGAGGGCATGAGAGGGGGGAGGGTCAGAGGGAGAAGAAGACTCCCCGCTGAGCAGGGAGCCCGATGTGGGACTTGATCCTGGGACTTCAGGATCATGACCTGAGCTAAAGGCAGACGCTTAACCGACTGAGCCACCCAGGCGCCCCTCCTTTGCCTTCTTTTTAGATGAAAAAGGAAATCATTCTGTTGAACTAGATATCTGAAAGCCTGGCTTTTTTAAAACTTAGAAATTTGGGAAATGTATCTAAGAAAACTAGATGTTGATCAGAATATAGATGTAAATGTCAAATTTTGTTCCTTACAGCATGAGCTGGAGAATATCGAACCTACTCAAGGCCTTTCAATAGAAGCCTCTGTGACATTTTTGCAGAGGCTAATCAGCCTTGTGGATGTGCTTATATTTGCAAGTTCTCTTGGCTTTACTGAAATTGAAGCTGAAAAAAGTATGTCTTCTGGTGGAATTTTGCGACAGTGTCTCCGACTAGGTGAGATGTTAAAACCCATTAGTTAGGAATTTACTTGAACGTTTTTCAGTAATCTTGACATATTAGATTGAAAATTATCTTTCACCTGTTAGTGGAAAAGTGTGTGCTAGAAAATTTGTCCTATGTTTTTTTTTAGCCTCCAAAGAGGGAAGATTATGTATGTACTATGCTATAGTAGTAGTTATAAAGTTGGCTAGAGGAAGGACATGTTTTGAAAAATTCAAGTTGATTATGGTCACCACTACCATTCCTCCTCTGGTCTTTTTTTGCTCAAAAATAGTGCTTCTCAAATTTTAAGATGATTCATACACAAGAATCACTAGAGGATCTTGTTAAAATGCAGTTAGGTTATATAGGACTGAGGTGAGGTCTGTAACTGTCTAACAAATCCCAGGTGATGTTGAAACTGCTCTCTTACAAACACACTTGAGTGGCAAGGTTCTAAACTTAGCATCATTCCAGTACAGCCTTTGTCAAAATAAACTGTGGTAATTTGTTGAAGCAGTTCATGAAATTATTAAATCTCTGTTCTCCTGGAGGCAGTTCTTGCTTAGGTAAAAGTTAAAATACATGAAAAGAATTTTTAGTGTCATCAGGGCTTCCTTTAGGGACACAGAAGAATTTTTCTCTATGCAGAAGATTTCTTGTTATCTAGTTGTAAATACTGAAACTTTGTTAAGGATTTGCTTATTAAATGGAGAAAAGCAGCTAGGGAGAAGGGGACGAAGAAATGCAAACAAAACCATTAGGAACCATGGCCACATGAAGATAGATCAGAAATAAGGCATCTGTGGAAATATAACATTAAAAGTGGAAAATCTAGTTAGTTAATGAAAGATTTTCCCATTTTTAGCAGAAATATCTGTTACATGAACAGATAAACTTTTTTTGGTGCAATGATTATTTTTACTCAAAGTGCTATTCAAAGTACTTTTAAACTTAGGATGCTCTAAATAACTTGATGTAACAATTTTTAGAAGTTTGTTTTAAAATTTTAATTAAGAGATTCAAATGGTGAGTATAAAAAACTAAAAACTATCATTTATTGACTACTGTCATTTGTTACTGCAGATTTTCAGTGAGTCAGCAATTATTTTCTTTTACTCATGAAATATTTGAGATCAGAACTTGCTCAAAATCCAAAAGCTATAATTGGTAAAGTTAGAATTTGAATATAGTTTAACTTGTGTTCCTGTTCTTTGTTATAACATACTTCCTTAAATTTTCTGTTAGTAATAAATTTAAATATTTTGACTCGATTAATTTTGTATGTGCTATTTTTTAGACTTTGTCACTTTTCTATAAAGAGTGTATTTCTGGAATTAAAAGTACAAGGCTGCACTATTAGTATTTCACTGTACTCAAGCATTAAATTCAGAAATTAGGGAAATACTCTATCTCCCTAATTTTCATGATTTAATCTACCCCAGCACCATGTCTTCTTACATATGCAAGTGAGATTCAGAAAATGACTTGTTCAAGATCTCTTTAATAGAGTATGGTAAGATTGGTGAACAATCCAAGTATTTGATCCCTGGTCTCTCTTGTTCTTTTCTGAGGTTGGAGGTAAGAAGGCAGGATGGCAACAATAAAAGTAACTTGTACTACTGAGACTGATGAATATGGCATAGTTTTTAACTTTGTGATACCCAAACTTGATTTTATGCAACCTGGGACAAAAGTAGTGCAAAAGTTGTTTTTCTGGGCCTGATTTTAAATTTGACAGAGTTGTATTCCATATTCTCTCTTCCTCCTTCCCTCATTATACTCCTTCCTTTTGCCTAACTTTTGTTGCTCTCTTGCAACTTTCTGAATACTTTTCTGTCTCAATTCTATGTCTGCTAGCCATATGACAGTCTGGTGGTACTTAGAGTCCACATAGAAGTTTGCTATTTTGTTCCTATTTTGCTCTCCTACTCTTGTTCAGTTCACATACTCTGAGTTCTACTGATTTGATTGGGAATTAAGATGATTTACATGATATCAAGCAATTCATAATCACTTTTGCATTACCCAATTCATCATTTAAACCTCAAAATTAATTTCTAAATAACCTGAGTAATTGCCTGATTGGGGAGACGTATAGAGAGGTAATTGTTTTTTTGAACAGGTGATTCATTTAATTTACTACTTATTTTAAGTTGTAAACGTTACAACCAAATTCTGGAATTTACATAACTGTTTCAGTAGTTAGCAAACAATGCTATTAAACGCTGTAATAGTTCATAATTATATATAACATGAATGCTGTAAGATTTATGCTCAGAGAAGATCACCGTTTTAAGAGTACAGTATTTGTGAAAGTGTTCAGTCAAAAACAACAAAAAAGGTTAATATCTGGTAGTAATTACAAAACATCAAATCTTGAACAAAGATTTGGGAATCCTTTGGCTTACAAATATACTGGTTTCTGTCAGGGAAAATTATTATTATTTTGAGTATGGTTGACACACAATGTTACGTTAGTTTCAGGTACACAATTTAATGAGTTGAGAGGTTTGTACATCAGGCTGTGTCCAGTTATATTGCTATTACAGTATCATTGACTGTATTCCTTATGTTCTGCTTTTTATTCCCTGACTTACTCATGCCGTAACTGGAGGCCTCTATCTCTCTCTCTCCCCTTCACCCATTTTGCCCACCTCCTACCACCCTCCCCTCTGGTACCCATCAGTTTGTTTCCTGTGTTTATAGGCCTGACTATACTTGTTGTTTGTTTATTCCTTTTTCTAGATTCCACTTATGAGTGGAACTATATGGTATTTGTCTTTTTCAGTCTGACTTACTTCATTTAGCATAATACTAGAGGGGTATTATAGCCTCTTTACTGTCCCCCACCTTTTAAATTGTTTTAATGAAAGCCAGTTAAATGTAGATGCTGTAAATATTTGCTATAAATGCTATACCCTCTATCAGTCTCTATTAATATCATGCTATAATGATACACAATAAGGAAAACATGCAAGTTTTAAGTTTAACTATTTTACTTTGGTGAAGGTGATGGAAGGTTATTATCCTAGACTGGTTCATGGCAATGTGATTTGCTTTCTGTTCCACCTTTCTTTCAGTTCTTTTCTTCCCTAACTTTTCCTTAATAAAAGATCGTTCTAGTTTAGCTTAGGTGTTATCTAAGAAACACTGGCCTGTTGATTAAGATTCCTGAAATGGAAAAAAAAAAAAAAAAGATTCCTAAAATGATTCTTTCTTAGCACTGGGCCCTAACAGAGTAGCTAACAAAGTTAGAAAACAAACATTAGGTGATAAAGTCCAGGGACATTTTAGGAATTTGCTGAAGGTAATCTGTTTCAAATAAAAGCTTATGTAAATCGTATTATGTAGGTGATTTTTATCAGTTCCAAAATCTTAAATAAAATTTTCTTTTCTTGCCCAATCTTCTTCTTAAAATAAATTACAGTGTGTGCAGTGGCAGTAAGGAATTGTTTAGAGTGTCAACAGCATTCACAACTGAAAGCTAGAGGAGATGCAGCGAAAGGCCAGAAAACAATGCACAGCCTGATTCCCATGGGGAAATCTGCAGCAAAGGTAAGCATACAGGATAATTAATTAAATAAAGTGCCTCTTACTTTATGATTAAGATCTTAAATTTATTTGTTCATTTCAACATAAAGTTAAATCTGACAGAAGTTCTAAAATAGTTATTTTAGTCTGTGGACATAACATTCAAATATTTGTGTTTAAATATACAGTGAAGATTTGCTTATACTTAATCTTGTCTGCTTTTCCAAATGTTTACTTTTCTTGTGTCTTTGATACCTTTTGATACCTTTGAATATGTCAATTTGTATTTCATGTACTTGGTAAGTTACATGCAGTTTGTGTTTTCTTTTATGGCTCCTTTCTGTAACCCCCACATCTATTCCAGTACCCCAAAAAAGAAGAGAGAAGGAAGTAGGAAAAATAAACTGGGAAACCAATGTTACAACTTTTTTTTTCCTGGTATTTGGAATACTGTGCTAATTTTTTAAAATGTCTACATAATGTGTGTGTGTGTGTGTGTGTGTATATATATATGTGTATATATATATATATATATTTTTTTTTTTTTGTCTTAAATAGAGTCCAGTGGACATTGTAACTGGTGGTATATCTCCAGTAAGAGATTTTGACAAGCTCCTACAAGACATGGATATTAATCGGCTTAGGGCAGTTGTCTTCAGAGACATAGTAAGTTACAGTATTTCTTTCACATACTCTTAGCTGATACTTCTTTCCTCCAAGGTCAAAGTATTGAGAGTGAGAACTCTTTGTGATATAAAATAGTTGACTTGATATAAGAAGGGCTAGAACCAGTTCTTTTTTTTTTTTTTTTTTTTTTTTTTTTTATTTTATTATTTTTTTTTTTTTTTAAAGATTTTATTTATTTATTTGACAGAGAGAGAGACAGCGAGAGCAGGAACACAAGCAGGGGGAGTGGGAGAGGGAGAAGCAGGCTCCCCGCTGAGCAGGGAGCCCGATGTGGGACTCGATCCCAGGACTCTGGGATCATGACCTGAGCCGAAGGCAGACGCTTAACGACTGAGCCACCCAGGCGCCCCTAGAACCAGTTCTTTTGACAGTGATTTTAGAATCTTAGAATATTGGAAAGTATTAGTTATATAAATGGAGTTAATATATCAGAGTAATAATACTAAAAATATTATTACATATTAAGCACTGTAAGTGCTTCACGTGTCCTAAGTCCCAATATAAGTCCCCTTCATATGTCCCAATGACTTCTTGAGTTGTATACTTTTGTAATTCCCATTTTATAAATGAGGAATCTGAGGCACAGAGAACTTGAATAATTTGTTCAAGCTAACGGAGCTAGTAAATGATAGGATTCCAACCCAGCAGTCTTAAACTCCAGAATCTATACTCTGAAAGTAATGAGATGTTCAGATTCTGAATGGCATATTATTTTTACTGAATATTGGATATTTTTCCCCTCAAAGGAACAGAATTACGATACAAAGGTACATGATGAAATGGTGTGTGTGGTGGTTTTAATTTTTTAAAAAATGTTTGTTTTAGTTGATTTTGATATAATGGCCCAGTTTCGCGTACTAATTGTAAAATTGTATAAGAAAGTCTAAAGATGAAAATAAAAATTATTTGTAATCCTACTCATCAGCATTTGTAATATTATCATTAGTTAATATTTATTGAATACACTGCCTCTTAAGTACTGAATGTTCTACAAGTTTTTTTATAAACTTTATAATTTCAATTTTTAATTTTCCCTCCTCTTTTTGTAGGGTTTTAGTCCTCTCTTGAGTTCTTGACTAAGTTTTATACACATATACAATTTGTTAATAGTAGTTAATAGTTATTAGCTATGGTTAATATTTATTTATTTATTTTTTAAAGATTTTATTTATTTGAGAGAAAGAGAGAGAGAGAGAGAGAGAGAAACAGCATGAGAGGGGAGAGGGTCAGAGGGAGAAGCGGGCTCCCAGCTGTGGGACTTGATCCCAGAACTCCGGGGTCATGACCTAAGCCGAAGGCAGTCGCTTAACCAACTGAGCCACCCAGGTGCCCTGGTTAATAGTTATTGAATGCTTACTGTGTTTTAAGCATACAACTGGATGCTCTGTTTCATTTAATTCATGCAGTAATCCTATGAGAAAGAAGTATTAGGTTAAATAATCTGTTTAAGTTCACACAAGTAGTAAGAGGTGGAAGTGGGTTAAGGATCTAGGGAATCTGGTTCTTGAAATTTTGATCTTAAGCATTAGGTATACTGCCTCCCTGGATCTCCATTTTTTTGCTTTTTGGTAGCCGTATCATTCCTTTAAATAAGAAACCATTAATTTTGTTTTTTTTTCAGAACCCACTGATTGTCGTTCATTTTGGGACCAAATACTACTGCTCCTTTCTCTCCCCCCTTTTTTTTCTTTGAGTCCCTTGCCCTATAGCTTTGTTTTTCTTACAGTGATCTTTAAAAATCTATAATAGGTAATATAACTCTTTTGCTTTAAATATTCTCTAATGGCTTCCCATAGCACTTAAAATGAAATAAAAACTCCTCATCCTGGCTCTATATGATTTGGCTCTTTGGAACTTTATAACAAGTTTTTATATTATGCTATTTGGATAAAGAATTAGATATCTCCTATGTTTAACATGTAATTTCTGAAAGTAATAAATAAAATTTTTTTTGTAATTAAAAAAGTTTTATAATCACCTTGTAGGAGTTTTAGAAAAGAGAAAAGACAATGTTTTCCATACTATGTCCCAGAAGCTCTTTTAGCATAAGCAAACTTTGATGAAAAAGGAAACGACCTTAGATCGGCAATATAAAGAAATTACTACCCTGAGGTTAAGTGCTGAACTTTTTAATCACTCTAATCTGAGTTCATGTTTGCTTTTTCACTTACTTTATGTCTTTAGGTAAATTATTTCTCTAGTCCTTATCTTGTTCAAATGGGTTAAAGAATGTGTTTGAAGTATAGTATAGTGCCTGATCCATTGTAAGCATTCAGTAAATGACAGCTACATTTGAAAACAAATATATTTCGGGATTTAGGACTTAAACATATGGATCTATTGGATATTTCTTCTTGGACAGAAATCAAGCTTACACTATAAATTTCATACTGTAATAAGTAAATATTGAACATATTAATGGGCTAAATAAGTATTTAGATAGGCATAAATGATTTATAATAGATTAAGAAGTTATGATCAAGGGGTGCCTAGGTGGCTTAGTCAGTTAAGCATCCAACTCTTGATTTCTGCTCAGGTCATGATCTCAGGGTCATGACATGGAGCCCTGCTATCATGCTCCACGACTGCAGAGTCTGCTTGTCCCTCTCCCTCTGCTCCTATCCCTGCTCATGCTCTTTCTCTCCTTCTTAAATAAATAAATAAAATCTTAAAAAAAAAAAAAAAGTTAAGATCAAGTAAATTATTTGCCTACATTTTAAATGTTGCCATCATTGGGAACAGTTCTTATAATAGTGTCAGGATCCTGTGGCAGCAGAACACAGGAGTGTCTAGAGAGAAGGAATGGTTAATAAAAAAGGGAAAATGTACATTTATCTTTTCTATCAAGACTAATGAGATCTTGCATATGAGCTTAAAGAGTACCATAGATTCTTGTCAGATTATAAATATTTCTAATAGTTGTATCAAGTGGAAATGTTCAGGTAGAGCATGATGTCTCATACTTTCCCAGAAATTGATTGTGTCAAACACATTTGATACTAGTTAACTTTTAGCTTCATTTGCACCATTGGTTGCCATTTATTTATCTGCTAGGCAACAGTGTTCTTTGCTTTCCTTATCCTAAATTTATGTTACTCAAGGTATCTTTAGTTTTCAGAATTTGATGGACAAGTTTGAGTTTTTCCTTTAAATTATTTTGAAAAGTTATCAGAATAGTGATGTGTTCAGGGTCCCTTTGAAGATGGGGAATTTGACTAGATGAAGAGGTCATCAGTATACAGATATGTAGGTGATCTGTAGAGTTAAGATGAAGCCCTGGTCTCTTGTAGAGGTCAGTCTAGTTTGTCCTTTTCTTTCTGGCAGACACTATATTTTCAATCTTAGACACTTGGTTGTCTGTACTACTTAAAATACTCCTGAGAATTCCTTTGGGATCCTGTTCTGTATCTGATTACCTCACTTTTTTTTCCTTGAATATTTGTCTTTTAGGAAAATTGTTAATTGTGATTTTTTATGCATATTTTAATTCTTAGGATTAGAAGTAAAAATAACTATTCATATATAATGATAATTTCTTATTTGATTAATCTTATGAAGTATATTGGGCCATATGTCTTCAGACTGAGTTACTTAATTTTCAAAAACAAGTCAAATTCTCCTTCCATGTTTCACAAGAGTAAAACCTCTCATTTACAGGCATTTTTTTCAAAAATCTTTGTCTAATCTCTGCTAAGGTGAATTTATTATTTTCTGCATATATTGAAAGATTTGTGGCCATGTTTTATATTTAAATGTCATATAAAATAAGATTGATACATCTTATTTAGTAGTGGCATGATCAACTATTTTTATTTTTCCCCAGGAGGATAGCAAACAAGCTCAGTTTTTAGCCTTGGCAGTTGTGTACTTTATCTCTGTTCTTATGGTCTCAAAGTATAGAGACATTTTGGAACCCCAAAATGAAAGGCGTAACCAGTCATTTAAGGAAACTGGTAGTGAACGTGGAAATTTATCACTTCCTGGTAAGTTTCCATATCTTATTATCTGGCATTCAAAGTTCAAGTAAAACATTACCTAACAGTTAAAATACTGATTTTGGAATTTAAATCCATTTATGCATAAAGTGTGAGTGTACATTTTTTATTAACAACTAAATATTTCAGTTTAAGTACCATGTAGGTAGTTGCCATTGGGAGACGATATCTCTTCTTTAATTAAAACATAAGTGAGAAAATGTTATCCTTTGCAAATAAAGTGTTAAACATTTTTGTTGCTTTGGCATTTATTGTGAAGAATAAATCATCTTCTTTTATAAGAGACAGATTTGTTAACAAAAAACTGTAATACCTGGAGTGTTCTAGAAGTAGCTGCAGGTTATAGAGGTGTAGTTAGAGAAGCAGCTATTATAGTTGTAGCAGTAGCTACCACTCAGTGGAGGTGGTTTATTTATTTAATCAACATTCATTCAGTACCTACTAGGTACTTGGGTATATTCATGAACAAAAGAGGAAAAAACTGCCCTTTTGGAGCTTGTATTCTAGTGAGAGGAGATAGAAAAGTGCAGGTAATAAGTAAATTGTATAGTATTTTAGAAGGTTGTAAGTACTAAGAAAAGATAAAATCGAATAGAGAAAAATATTAGGAATGACCAGGAGAAATGTAGTGTGGATTTTTACTCTAAGGAAAATGGAGAATTATTTGAGCGTTTTGAGACAGGAGTTACAATTGACTTGTTTTTAAAAGTAACAGTTGGGATTCTGTATGGAGAATACACTCTAGAGAGCAAGGAAAAAACCTGGGTTTTTGTTATGTACTGCTGTGTAACATATTACCTCGAAGCTCAGTGGCTAAAACCATAACTGTTTTAATCTTGTTATCATGATTCCGTGAATTTGGTTTGGACCAGGCACAATGGGGATAATTCATCCCTGCTCTAAATGATGTTTGCTGGGGTCTGAAATGGCTTTTCTACTCATATATCTACTGCCTAGCTAGGATGGCTCCAAGAGTTGAGGCTGACTGACTTGAAGTGGCTCAGCTGGTGTTATATGTCTGGGGCCTTGACACTTGGTCTCAGCTGAAATTCCTTGGTGTTCCATCATTAGTTTGGAGGCCCTCTATCTTTTCATATAGTCTCTGTACATGTTCTCCCCAGTAAGGTAGCCAGCTTGCTTACAGAGGTGTTCAGGGATTCTGAAAAATGCACAAGCTGCCAGACCTTTGTAAAGATTGGGCACAGAACTGGCCCACTGCCACATTCTGTTGGTTAAAGTAAGTGAGGCCTAGCCCACATTCAAAGGGGTGAATACCAGGAGGCATGGGCCAACAGGATTATTAATGTAACAGTCTAACACAACCAGTTGGGAGGATATTGCAATAATCCAGGAAAGAATGGATTTTGGGATGGACTAAGGTGGTAACTGGTAGCTATAGGGCTGGTAAGCAGTAGTCAGATTCTGGATATATTTTGATGGTAGAGAGAACAGGATTTAAAATACTAGTTGTGGAGACGTGAAAGATGGAACATTATTAAGAATGACTATAAAGTGCAGTTGGTTAGACTGAAGGTGAAACATTTTCAGGGAAAGATAAATTCAGTTTTCAACATGTTGAGTTTGAGATATCTTTTAGACATAGAAGATGTAGAGTAGGCACTTAAAAATAAGTCTGATTTTGTTGTTGTTGATAGAGCAGTATTTTAAAAGTTTGAGAGTGAATGAGATCACTGAGGGAATAAATGTTGAAAGGGAAGGTAAGTGCTAAGTCCCTCCAACTAAAGAAATCAGGGAGAAAAAGAAGTGAAGGAAATTAAGAAGGAACAACCAGTGAGGTAATGAAAAACCAGAGGAGTATGATGTCCTATTAGCCAGGTGAAAAAGTATTACCAAGTTGGAGGGAATGATCTTTTGCTGCTGCTGTGTCAAGTACTATTAGGACTGAGAACTGACCGTTGGAGTTAGCAAGGTGGAGGGTTTTGGTGACCATTGGATCTAGCAAGGTGGAGGGTTTTTGTTGGAATGCAGTGAATGCCTGATTAGAGGGAATGAAAGTCAAACAGAAAGTAGGTGATGCTCCTTGTTGAACTAGATGTTAAAGATTATTGAAGTATTCTTGCGTATGGGAGGGATAACATGTTATTTTAGCAGGTAGAAACTGTTTGAGGTAGAAATCTTAGAATTACTGTCCAAAAAAATGGCAATGTATAAAGGCACAGAAGCCCAAAACATTGTCCCATCTTCAGCAGATTGCAAGTAATTTGGTGTTGTAAAGTATAAGAGTAGCAGGAGATAAAGTTGGAAATGAATAGTCATCTGATAAATAGTTGCTGACCACCTACTACTTGCCAGGCATTATTGTGAGCCCAGGCATTGTTATAGGTGCTGGACATGAAGTGTTAAAGAAGACGTATTCCCTGCCTTGATTAAGTTTACATTCTAGCCGACTTCTATTATTGAAGAGTCTTTATTTTATCCTAAGGATTTTGGATTTTTTCTTGTAGGCCAATCGCTTTCAACCTTGTGTTGCTTTCCATTGGTATGTTATATTCAGTTTGGTGGGTTTTTCTCAGATAGTTTGTTATCATTTATTATTTTTATTCTCATCATTTTATTAAAGCATCTATTTTGATTATAGGTATACTAACGCAGTATACTATATAGATTATGTAATTTTTTTTTGCCTTTTAGAACATGCCATATATTTCATAATTTAAAATAGTAGATGGTAAGATGTGTTCAATAGGTGATGGGGATTAAGGAGTACACTTGTTGTGATGAGCACCGGGTTATGTGGGTGATGTATGGAAGTGTTGAATCACTACATTGTACACCTGAAACTAATATAACACTGTGTGTTAACTAGCTGAAATTAAAATAAAAACTTAAAAAAGTAAATAAAATAATAGATGGCTGTTAGGACTGAATGGACCCTTTAAAAATTGGTTCTAAGTTTTTTTTGTTCTTTTCTTCTGTTTCTGGGTAAGATGTAGAAAATACACCATCAGCATTTAGTCCGTTAACACCAGCGTCAGTGGAAGAATCTGAAAGCACATCATCTACTCGAAGGAGGGACTCAGGCATTGGGGAAGAAACAGCTGCTGGCTTAGGAAACAGTGTGGATGTAGCTCCTCCTATTGTACCTCCAAGTGTCAGTGCAGGCCCAGATGCAATCAGTGAGGCACTGTGCACTCTTTCTTTAGAAGTCAATAAATCTCAGGAAACCAAAAATGTTGGAGGAAATGAGTTGGATAACAAGGCTGCACCATCAGTTCCAGTTTCAAAAAATGTCAATGTAAAGGACATTCTTCGAAGCTTGGTTAATATACCAGCAGATGGAGTCACAGTGGATCCTACCCTTCTGCCACCAGCCTGCCTTGGAGCTCTCAGTGATCTATCTGTTGAACAACCTGTGCAGTTCAGATCTTTTGATAGGTACTGTAAATAGTCTTTTGTTTTGGTCTGCTTATATTTATAAATTACAGATATTTAAAGGGTAAACAGGAATTTAATTTAACTCTTAAATTTTGTGGCTTCAACATTAGAAACGGATGTTTTGATCTAGTCTATAAAAATTAAAAGGATATTTTTGTTGTATAAAAGGTTTGTAGGTGGGTAACAAGGTATTAAAATTTCTATTTTTCATCCTACCAATAAGATGATTTAAAAATAATTTTAATATTTAATTTTAATATTACATTTGGAAGTTGTACATAATTTTGTTTGTTACAAGTTAGAAATCACCTCTACTTACAAATGGCTACTCTTTTGCTGCCAGTATGGTGCCAGCCTTTGTGGAAAAAAAAAAGGTGGGCATCTGTGGATTCCAGTAGACTCAGGAATTCAAGAAGGTGTTCAGAGCTGACAGCTTGAGAAAGCAGACTCTAGATTCTTGACTTTATTCTGCTGCCTAATAAACCTTTTGCTAATGTGCCTGAAAAATTTTTTTATATGTTACTAAACTTTCTGAAATTCTACCTATAAGACATGTATGTATTGAGTTATTAAACATATTCTTTTTCAAACATCATAATTTTTATCTGGATATAAGCTCTAACTTACAGAGAAGTTGAAGAACTTTATATGCCAGTTAAAAGAACTTTTGTTTTTCTGGAGTCATTTGAAAGGAAGTTGACACAATAGTCCATCCCCTTTGAATATTTTATTCTATATTTTCTACATAACCACAATACATTAGTCAAAATAAGGAAATTAATACTGATATAATACTACGTTCTAATCTTCAGACACCCTTTAAGTTTCACTAATTGTCTTAATAATATCCTTTATAGTAGAAGGATCCATTTCAGAATTATGTGTTGTATTTTGTTGTGTCTCTCTTCTCCTTTAATCTGGAAGAACAGTTCTTTAGTCTTTCCTTGAATTTAATGATCTTGACATTAGGAGATGATAGCCCAGCTGTTTTGTAGAATGTCCCTCAGATTTGTCTAATGTTTCTTTAGGATTATATTGAAATTAATGCATTTTTGTCAGGAAAATTGCAGAAGTGGCTCTTTTGCTTCTTGTTGCATTCCAACAGGTGGCACACATGGTTTTATTTTATTACTGCTGATATTCTTTCTAATCATTTATTAAAGTGATATTTTCTAGGTTTCTCCACTGTCAAAGTACTTCTTGTAAAGAGATACTGTGAAACTCTATCATCCTGATCAAATGAATTCAATTCATTTTATGGCTTTATCGTTTCCTATTTTATTCAGGAGGTTATAATCTATTGTTGTGATTGTTATGCTTTATGTTGTTGCTCAGATTGTCTCTGATTTGGCCAGTGAGATTCCTTCAAGTTGTCTTCTGTTTTCTTCTGACATATCCTCATCATCCATTTCCTTCTGTCATTTATTTGTGTCTCCTCTTCTTTTTATTTCCTCTCATCTCCTAGTTTTCTACTTCAGACTTGCTGTGGGCTGGAACACTAGGTATCCGCTGGTAAAAATTGTTTACAGTAATTAAGATGCTCTGAAAGAATGCAGGGAATATATAATTTTAGTGGAGAGTATTTTTGCCATCATCCTTTGTCATCTTGTTCCTTCTACCTCTGTTTAAAGATGAGGTCAATGTGCTGGTGTGATGAGATTGACAAATTCTAAATTTTGGGTAAATAGCATATTGGTATATTTATATTGTGACATTACAGGTCAAGTGGCTGCTAAATTCTGCTGTCTTTTTCTTTTTTTAATAGGCTTTATAACATAGGAGTTAAAGTATTGATTCTAGAAATCAGACAAAACTGAGTTTGAGTTCTGGCTCTGTCACTTATTAGTGAATTTGGACTAGTTATCCCACTGAGCTTCAGCTTCCTAATCCTTAAATAGTGTGATACTACACAGCTAAAGACAAAAGACCAAAAAAAGCAGATGGGAATGTATGTATTGATGGGAAATGATATTGAAGAGGTATTAATCTATAATGCTTAGCATGAAGAAATCACTCAATAAATGTGAACCTAGCTATCCCACCTAATAAGACATTTAGGCATTGCTGCTTTCTGTTGTGTGTATGTATAGACACTAAATATTTGGAATACGTATTACAGATAAAAGGATTATATTCCGTGTGTGTGTGTTTGTGTGTGTATAAAATGTTAAATAAATAAAATGACTAATCTAGAAAAATTAACAAATAACGGGAACAGGTAGTTCATATACAAGAAGATAAATACTGTTAATATGCAAATGTAAAGACGGTCTGTATCACTAATAATGAAGGAAATAAAAATTTAAATAACCATGAGATAATTTCATTTGATTAAATTAGCAGAAGTTTAAAAGATGATACCTAGTATTACTGAGGGCGTGAAAAAACACTTTTATATTGTCGAGAGGGCATATTAATACAATTTATTTGAGGGAAAATTGGCATTATTAAAATTTAAAATATGTAAACTTAAATTCTACTAGAAATTAAATCAGAAGATACACGCAAGTATAAAATATTTTCTGCTGGAGAAATTTCATAGTTAAGCTTTTACTCTGTGAAGGACTAGTCTAAAAGCATTTTTTAGGTAGGTAGGTTCAAAGGTAGATAGATACTATTTTTTATTCTTACTTTACAGATGAAGAAACTGAGGCACAGGGAAATTAAGTAGGTAATTAAGCTCTTATTCTAGTAAATGGTGGAAGTAAGATTTGAAGCATGGATGACTGATTCTAGACCTTGTCATTTGGCTGTGTTATGCAAACATAGTTGTCAATCTATGAAGGATTGGTTCCATGTGTTATTTTCTATACATATAGTAAATAGTATGCAGCCATTAAAGTGAGAAAAGCAGAACACTATTTGTTGATATAAAATGATATTGTAGATATATTATTAAATGAAAAAGTAGTGTACAAAATGGCTTGGAATTTATGATCTTTTTAAAAAATAGATATATCTGTTCACATATGCCTCAAGATGTATATAAAACTGTTCATAGCAATGGCTGTATTTTGAGGGTGGGAAGAGGTGTAAATAACTAGTTTTAAAAATATTCTTAATTTTTTCTACTTTTTTAATTTTATTATGTTAATCTAAAATATTCTTAATTTTCATTATTTGTTTAAATTTTGTATTAATCTTAGGTTGAGTAGTCAAATACTTAAGTGAGGGTAGATTTTTAAATTTAATCTTCCTAATCTAGTCAAAGAGAGTTTCCTTGTAAGTGTCCCAATTTGAAAATATTGGGACATTCTTTCTTTTAAAAATGTGTAGAAATTAAATCTGTGCCTTAGTGATGCCTTCAGTGAGTGAGTTATGAACTTATTTAGGGAAACCATTCCTCAGTAATACATATTAAGGGGTTTATTGAAATAGAATACAAAGGGGAATTTTTGTGATAGTATTTTTCAGTGTGTTATTTGGAACTTATATGTCTGGTATGCACTTAACATATTGTCTGATGGCAAGCAAAGTGCTTTATTTTTTCCCCCTTCTTTTTCTTAGCAAGAGACACCTTTTGAAAAACTATTTTCATGCAGGCTTAGGCCAGTGGAATATCTTTGGGAATTTCAAAGCATCCCTCTGATCACGTATTTATCTCTGGAATGCTGTGTCAGAAATCACAAGTCTCCTCATATCTTAAGAATTATCAACTCCCAAGCAATAGCTGGAAAGTTTAGAGTAACAGCTACATGAGTGGAACCTTGCTGAAAGGCTGCCAGGTTGTGGGCCTTTGTGGATGGCAAGGTGTTTGTGTTCATTCCCATGCCAAAGTTCTTGCTCTTATCTAATTTGAAGATCCTCTCTGGTGATTAGTGGATGCCAGGGATTTATCTTGATAAAGTTCAAGGGCTTGTCTGGCTTTTCAGTTAGATCCTTAGGGAGTAAAGTGCTAGGGTTAAAATGCTCTTTTCTCCTTTAGTGAACTATTTGCATGTTAAATAAAATAGCATTTATGTGAAAGTTTATGATATTTGAAACTGATACGGTTCTGCAATGGAACTTCTGAGCCTTAGTGATCTGGAAGACATTTGCTCTTTGTTGTGACAAAAAGAAACTTTCACAGAAGTCTCCCTTGTTCATATTTTTAAAAAGTCAGCAGTGTTTACACTTTCTATATGTGGAATGTTAGGAAAATTACTTCTTTGTCATCTGTAAAATGGGGATGATAATATGTAGTTCTTAATTTAATTCATGGATTGTTATAAATAATTCATATATATTCTAAGTGTAGTACCTTACAGATACTAATTATTCATTAAAGTCAGTGAGTTTGTAAAGAAAATTATAATACGTGGGGCGCCTGGGTGGCTCAGTTGGGTAAGCATCCAACTCTTGATTTTGGCTCAGGTCATGATCTCAGGGTCTTGGGATTGAGCCCTGGGTAGGGCTCTGTGCTCAGTGGGGAGTCTGCTTCTCTTCCTCTCCCTCTGCCCTCCCCCCCTACGAGTTCTCTCTCTCTCTCTCCCCCCCACAAAAGTAAATAAATGTTTAAATCTTAAAAGAAATTATAATATGTAAAATTTTTTACTTTAATATTTGGTTTTTAATTGACAGTTTGGAAAGTTAGCTTTAAAACTAAAAGTCGTATCTGTCTTACAAATTCTTTATGCCAAAAAGTTTGAAGTGCTTTTTATTAAAGTTGATGGCAGATACTAAAAATTTAAAGTTATTTACTTCTTAAATATTAACAAGGATTTCATTTCGTCTCTTAAATAGAAACTTAAGCTGTACCCTGAGAACAAAACCAGAAATATCCCTAGCACATTGCTTGGCATATAGGATCTCAAACTTGTGCCAAATGTATGCTGCATTTTCTTTGTGTTTTCCAAAGCATTTTAGAAAAATGTGACATGTTAGTCCTTTCATGATCATTCTTGAGTAATGGTAAAGATAAATTTCTGCAGTTTTTTTTTTAACTGTAGCACATGCTTTATTAGCACATGCTTTATTATAAATGTAAATTTACACTTACATACATGATAAATAACATACATGATAAATATGATAGCTTAAAGATCACCTTTATTGAAAACTTTAGTCTTTTACATGGAAACCTTATGATAATGGAAACAATAAAGGAAAGGAAAATATCCTGAAATCTGCCTGCTGCTTTTTCTTTAAATTGGATCATTATGATTTTGAATTTTGTTTTTTTGTGACCCAGAACTGAAGCATTATTATTTTGCTTCCTCAGAAATGACTTGAATCAGCCAAAGAATTTGGAAATTGATTAATTTTATTTCTCATTACATATTAATAATTATTTTAATTATTAAATAATTATAAATATTTATAATAATTATTAATAATAAGTAGGCTAAAGAATTGAGAACTTTCTCCATTTGTGAGCATATGTATTTTTTATTTTAGTAATATACACATAATTTTATATCTTGAAATCTTTATTATTATTGCTTATAGGTGATTATACTATAGCATTCTGTTTAAATGTTAAAATGATTGTGGTAATGGCTGCACAACTCTGTGAACATACTAAAAACCATTTAATTGTACACTTAAATTGTGTGATACATGAATTATATCTCAATGAAACTTTAGAAAAAGCTCAATATGAGAAAATAGTTCATTTGGAGGCTCTTGTTTAGACAAACCTGGAATTATATGGCGTTTACTTTGGCAAGTTACTTTACCTGTCTGAGCTTTACTATTTTAACTTTTTTTTTTTTTTTTTTAAGATTTTATTTATTTATTTGACAGAGATACAGCGAGAGAGGGAACACAAGCAGGGGGAGTTGGAGAGGGAGAAGCAGGCTTCCCGCGGAGCAGAGAGCCCGATGTGGGCCTCGATCCCAGGACCCTGGGATCATGACCTGAGCCGAAGGCAGATGCTTAACAACTGACCGACCCAGGTGCCCTACTATTTTAACTTTTAAAGTGGAAGTAATATGGGGGCTCCTGGGTGGCTCAGTCGTTAAGCGTCTGCCTTCGGCTCAGGTCATGATCCCAGGGTCCTGGGATCGAGCCCCGCATCGGGCTCCCTGCTCGGCGGAAAGCCTGCTTCTCCTTCTCCCACTCCCCCTGCTTGTGTTCCCTCTCTCGTTGTGTCTCTCTCTCTCAAATAAATAAATAAAATCTTAAAAAAAAAAAATAAAGTGGAAGTAATATGTATGTTAGGATTGTTTGGAGAATTAAGTAATAATTCTTGGCATATCGTCAGTTTAAATCGTAGCTATTAAGTTATAAATTTATATAGGATCATGTGGAAACACGAAGAATAGTGCATTATGAACTTGGACTTGGAGATTCTGGGGAGGCTTACCTGTAAGCAAGGTTTTGAAAGGTGAGAAGGAAGAGGTTACTGGCAATCAGGGCTAAGAGGAAGGTATCTTAGCTGAGGAATAACATACACAAAGGGTCGGATTTGTGAAATGACATACATGCTCAGGAACTGTAGGAGCATATTGCAGAAGTGTGTGAGGAATGCTGGATTAAATGTAAATTCATGTAGGTAGCCACACTTTAGATGTATTAGGAATGAGAATATGAGAAATATCTTAGAAAATAAATATTTGCTCAACTGTACTAAAGAATAAGTATACATGATTGATAGCATTGTTAATGGTAGTAGCTTTAAGGGTTAGAAAAGAGATCAAGTTTTTCTTACCTTTAATTAACCATCTTGTCTTGGACCAATAGAGGTTGTACATGTTAAGGAACATCTGTAGTAAATTTTTTTCTGTTACCAGTTTTCCAGTGTTTAATTATGAAAATGTTCAAACAGAGAAGTTGAAAGAATTGTACAGTGAACACCCACAGACCCCATCACTGAGATACTGCAGTTAACCTTTAACTCTATTTGCTTCATCATAAATTCTTCATATATCCGTCCTTCTATCCATCAGTCTTATTTTTTATGTTTCAACAGACATCAGTTCACTTCATAAGCATTTCAGCATGCAGATCTTTAACTAGAGATCAGTACAGTTTTTTAAGGTAAAATGTACGTGCATTGAAAGGCACAGTTCTTAAGTGTACCATTTGATGAATTTTGACAACCTTGTACACCCATGTAACCCAGATCCTCAATCAAGACATCATCAGTCTTGAAAGTTCCCTCATGTGCCTTCCCAGCTAGAGGCAATTATTCTTCTGATTCTTTTCTACTGTAGGTTAGTTTTGCCTTTTCTAGAACTTCATGTAAAAGGAAATAACAAAGTTTGTGTTCTGTATAAGACTTTCTTCACTCAACGTAATGCTTTTGAAATTCATCTATGTTATGTTTATCAGTAGTTTCTGTTAATTGCTGAGTATTGTTTTGTTGTATAAGCATATCACTTATTCATTTTTCTTTGAAAGGATTCTGAGCTGTTTCCAGTTTTTGGCTATTGGATAAGGCCTCTTGAACATTATTGTACACATTTTTTGTGGGCATAAGTTATCTTGAGGAAATTCCTAAGAGTGTGCTTGTACATAGGTTAGTTTTATGTCTTAAATTTCAGTTATGGAAAAAACAATTTCACTTTTCTAAATACTATTTTCTGTTGCTCATTTCAGTGCTTAACTATTATATGAGTGAACTAGATCTTATTAGTTCTTTCTTTTGTGAACAAATGTGAAAGTAAATTCTACATAGCACTCCTCCCTCCAAAATAGGTTGCTAGGGAATGTACTTAGAGATTTTCTTAAACAATAGGTTTATGAATTTCTGCCTTGAGTAGGAAATGCATAAATTATATTTTGTATTATTTTGAGTGTACCGCTAGCGCGCACACATGGTCATATCTACTCCCCCTAAAGTCAATAATCTTCATCTGATATAAGCTACCATGATTTAAGCACACCATTTTGGATTGAGGGCTCAGGTGGCTGTTGCTTCTATTTTTTAGTGTATAGTTAACATTGGCAGTCACCCTTATAATGATGTGACACCAGCTACCCCCAAGTACATTGAATAAGCCATGCCTAACACAAGAGAACTTGATTTAATTGGCAACAGTGTTTGCTGTCACATGATAGGCACTGAAGTAAAACAGAACCTATTCGCTTTGTATTGTCTTTCTTTGGTATAACAACAAAAACAAAATATATTTTTAAGATACTGGAATTACATAATTTCCACTTTTGAATACATTTATTGGGATCAAGTATCTAAGTAACTTTATTTAGAAACTGAATACTTTAAAGCTGTTAAGGGAATACTTGAAGCTTGCAGTTACAATATTGTCAACAAAAGATGTGATTAAATAAATTGAATGTTGAAGACTTTAGGCTTATGGTTAACACCAGGTAATTAAAAGTAAGCACTGCTGTGGGAGTGCATTATATATCAGCTGTCCTCTTTACCTCATTAGCTGAGTTTTTGCATGTTTATGGAGCTAACTTCAATTAAAAATGCCTTTTAGTTATGCCTAATAAGGTCTTTTAGTTACTATTTTGGTATAAAGTATTACACTTTAATTGAAATTGGTGTATCATAAATACCTGTGTTTGAATAATAGACAAAATGAACAAATTTGATTATTTGGAATTTTTTGCATCTAGCTTTTATACCTATGCATTATTTTTTCGATATAATATTATCAAAAGATAGTCTTTGGGGCTTAAAAAGAAAAACTTGGACTATATACATGTTAAAAATTATTTATTATGTGTTTTTTTTTTTTTTTTTACCTTATAAGATTTCTAAGGTTTTATGATTTCAAATTAGTGGTGCTTTAAAATCCATGTAGAAACATGTTGAGTTTTCTGCTTCAGTTCTGAGGTTAAGAAAAAGTTAATTACTTTTCCACTTGAGTGCCAAAATCCCCTTTTTATATACCTTTGGTTATATTTTATTTAAGTTGGATAATTAAAGATGATCATAAATTTAAAGAATATTATACAGTAATTATAAGTTCAAATGTTATAATGGATTATTATATTTCCATAGGACATTGTCTTCATTCTAAAACACTGAAATTCAGATAAATATGAATGCCATAGGAGAGATTTCTTGTTGAGAGAATATTCTAAATTGTACATCAAAATAGAAATAAGTAAATTATAAAAAGAAATTAGTTTCCTACTTTCTATTTTGATATTAATGTAATTAGGTTGAGTGACCTTTTCTGTTTTAAAATCTATTTACTTTCTTTATTACAGAAGTGTCATCATTGCAACAAAAAAATCAGCAATCTTACCTTCTACACTTAGTACAAGTTTACCTACCAGTGCTGTCAGTGTGGTTTCTTCAGTAGATTCAAGCCAAGCCTCAGATGTAGGAGGAGAATCACCTGGTGAGTTAGTTATTAATGATTTGAACAAAAAAGTTTTTAGATCCCATTTTTGCAAAGTTGAGGATTTTTGATAAAGTTATTTTGTTAGGCATTTTATAAATCATTATGCTTTTATAGTATTCTGTTGATTGTTTTATAATTCTCCAAATAAATTTGAGCAGCATCAAATAAATTATATCAAGTTGTTTCAGTATTTTCGTCACTTAAAGAACTTTTTCTTAATATTTAATGATAAGAGGAAATGTTCACAGTTGGTTAAGTTAAAAAAAATATGTGCAATACTTTACATATACCATGTAATCGTAGCTATGTGAAGTATATGTCTTTTATACATGGAGAAAGCTAGGAAATATACTCTGAAGTTACTTGATTATTTCCATGTGGTTCAACTACTGGCAGTTTTGATTTTTTAAGTTTCATGTTAGTGTCTTTTCAAACTTTTATCATTAATCTTGTATTATATTTATACATAATTATACAATATTCAATTTATTGAAAAAAAAATTTCTACCTGGAAACTAAAATCTGTAGTAGTAGTATACAGAGTTTTGTGCTGTTGCCTTTTATTTTATTAAAAATTAAAAAAAAAAATAGGCCTTACTTCTTTCAGTTTTAGGTTACAGAAAAATGGAATGGAAAGTACAGAGTTCCATATACTACCTCAACATTCCCAATTCCCATTACTTCCCATTCTCTATTACTAACATCTTACAGTAGTGTGGTACATTTTTTTGTCATTGTTCTAGTGAGAAAATATAAAAGAAAATAAATGTAGAACTCTACCAGATTTTTCCATTATACTCTGATGCTTTTGTTTTACTTTGGAGGAGAAACAGTTTGGTAATCTATATTAGGCTGGATGAAATTTCTGTTTTTTCACCCCCATCCAAAACCCCCCCCCCCCAAAAAAAAATCAGCTGTGATTTTTCTAGAGCTGCTTCAATTGGGAAAAAGGCAGAAGGTACTTACATTATGAAATTGTAGGCCATCTTTTAAACTCAGTGTTAGTGAATTTCTAATAACTTCCCAGAGCAAATGTAGTAAGTTTAGAGGTTCACAGTACACTGAGTAAAATATTTTCATCTTATTTTGAATATATTGCCTTTTAATTTCAGTTTATGGGACAAAGTAATTAAAGCAGTCCTCTGATTGCTTTTAAAAATATTTTTCAAAATTTAAATCATGCAGTCTTCAAAAGAGATAAACAGGAAGCTGAGAGATATACGGGCAATATTGGATATAAAACAGTATGATACATTTATTTCTGAAGCATTGTATTTTTTCCAGTATATCCATTATTATATAAACTCACCCTGAAGAACCATATGCAGAATTACAAAATAATTTGCTATTTTGAAGACTATTTATTTATTGGCAAACCCCCACAAAACCCTGTATCCAGCCTATAATGTACCCTTTTCCCCCATTATTTAAATTTTGTTTAATTTCCGGTGATGTTTCTCAGATAGTTCCCAGGCTTTCCCATTTTGTGCTAGAATTGTTAGCTCTTTCCTTCTCCCTAAAACCCCTTAATTAAGAAAAAAATTCCTCATTAAGTTATTCCAAATCTTTGTGGTGATGGTCTTTGTTTTTATCATTTGTTTTTCATAACTGACCCTTTCCTCTTTCACTGTGCTCTTGTTGTCATTGTTATATGGTGTCTCCAGTTTACTTTCTTCCTTTTTTTTTTATTATTATGTTATGTTAATCACCATACATTACATCATTAGTTTTTGATGTAGTGTTCCATGATTCATTGTTTGCGTATAACACCCAGTGCTCCATGCAGAACGTGCCCTCTTTAATACCCATCCCCCCACCCCCCTCCCCTCTAGAACCCTCAGTTTGTTTCTCAGAGTCCATAGTCTCTCATGGTTCGTCTCCCCCTCCGATTTCCCCCCCTTCATTCTTCCCCTCCTGCTATCGTCTTCTTTTTTTTTTTTTTAACATATAATGTATTGTTTGTTTCAGAGGTACAGGTCTGTGATTCAACAGTCTTACACAATTCACAGTTTACTTTATTTCTATTCCATTCCATTAATTGCTGACATGAACCTTACTACCTTGATAGGGAAGATCTAACTCAATATAGTGTTTTTTTGAGTCATTGTACTTCTCACTCTCCTACAGCCCCACTTTACATACTTTTGTTTACCATACTTGCCCATGTATTCTGTTCTTTTTCCACTTGGAATCCAAACCCCACAAATAGTTTTCTCTTCACCATCAATATTTTTAACTGAGAGATTTTTGTTTTCTTTTTGGTAGGTCTCTTAATTTGTTATTTGCCATTAAAAAAAATAGGCGACATATGTATTTAAGTTTATTTTCCTCCATCTGGTTCAAGCAAGAATTGGGAGAAAATGATTTGTGGATGAATTGGTAGTTGTTGTAATTGCATGCTGAGCTGGGCAGTTCATTCTTTTTTTTTTTTTTTTAAGATTTTATTTATTTAGTAGAGAGAGAGCCAGGGGAGGAGCAGAGGGTGAAGGACAAGCAGGGGCTCGATCCTGGGACCCTGAGATCATGACCTGAGCTGAAATTAAGAGTCTGATGCTTAACTGACTGAGCCACCCAGGCACCCCTGGCCAGTTTATTCTTGCAGATCTGGGTGAGTTAGGTATTAGTCTTGGTTTGATCTTGTATTATTTTCTTTGTATGAGGATATAGTCAATACCTGTTCTTGTGAATCTTAAACCTTAAATTTTTGTGCCTTGGGATGACTTCAGTTCTGAATTTGATAGTGAGTCAGCAACAAAAAATGAACTGCTAAAATTTATTAATAGATTATTGATTAATAAAAAATATACTTGATAGTACATGGTACAATAGCAAAAAATGGGAATTTCCTTGGAAGAAAACATGTAAATATAAAACATAAAATAGGACTTTTGTAGCAGAAACATCATAAACTATTTAGAAATTTTGGTATCAAAATGGGATTTCTAAATTTTACATGTGACACAATCAAAGAGAAACTAGAATTAGATAGTTGGATCCCAGAAAAAGAATTAGAGCTTGTCAGCTTTATGTGAGGTCAGAGATTCTTCTGTCATAATATTATCACCAACTAAAAAACAAAACAAACTAACAAAAAAGCAGAAGTAGACCCATAGATACAGAGAACAAACTGGTGGTTGCCAGAACAAAGGGGTATGGGGGGATGGGTGAAATGGGTGAATGGGAGTGGGAGATACAGGCTTCCAGTTATGGAATGAATAAGTCATATAGCATAGGAAATACATAGTCATTGGTACTGGAATTGCATTGTATGGTGACAGGTAGTAATCACACTTGTGGTGAGTATATCATAATGTAGAGAATTGTGGAATCACTATGTACACCTGAAACTAGTGGAACATTGTGTGTCAACTGTACTTAAAAAAAAATCACCCAAATCTATAACTTTGCAAAAAAAATGAAGATTTGTACATTTACATTTTAAACTGTGCATTACTGAAACTGTGCTTAGTATACAGATTTTGATTATCATACAAATTTTGATTATTATACAGATTTCAGACTTTAGTTTGGATAATATTCCTTAGCTTCTGTAACATTTTATTAGCAAAAAAGGATAGTCTATTAATAACAATGGCAAATCTTTCTTAGTAACTGATTTATCAGAGAACAAGGTATACCCTTGGTATATGCATATTTTATTTTATTTTATTATTTTTTAAAGATTTTATTTATTTATCTGAGAGAGAGAATGGGAGACAGAGAGCATGAGAGGGGGAGGATCAGAGGGAGAAGCAGACTCCCCGCTGAGCAGGGAGCCCGATGTGGGACTCGATCCCTGGACTCCAGGATCATGACCTGAGCCGAAGGCAGTTGCTTAACCAACTGAGCCACCCAGGTGCCCCATGTATATGCATATTTTAAAAGAAAGCTAAAAGAGGAAACAGTTTTAGTAAATATATCAAAATCTGGAAATTTTAAAATTACTCATCAGTACAGGTTTGATAGCCCAGAATACAGTATATGTTAAGATGCCATTACTCTTTTTTCAGATATGCTAAAATGTTTTTTTCTACCATGATGCAAAGCATAAGTGATTAAAACAAAAATGAAGCTAACCCAATAAAGGAACTAAATAGACTGTTTTTTCAGTAATTTATATGCTGGGTGTTTGCTAGTTTGTAAAATATAATAATTATATTTCTCATTAGAATATTAGGCTCTGTTCTGTTTATCAGAGCCATGCATATTTATTAATTAGCATGTTTAACATTTAAGAAAAATATTTGATTCTTTGCTTTGTATGAAATTTGACCCGAGACTTATATTTACTCAATCAATACAAGTTTCTTTTATTTAATAAAGAGTTTTTACTGGACATATAGACTGTCCCTCCTGCAACTGGTCTAGAATCAGTGAGGAGGTTGGGGGAGTGAAAGGGGGAGGGAGAGGAATTAAAAAATCTAATGTTTAGGGATTAAATATTGGCACTTGTTTTAATGATACTTTATTGCAAAGGACATTATTTGTTTAGACCCTTAGGGACTTTGAATAAACAGTTGGCTATTCCCTGGATAGATACTAGACAGATGATGTATTTGCATTTTCCTTTTTGTTCATTTGAATGTCTAGAAAACTGTCAGTTTGAAGGAGCCAGTTTATCAGTGCAGTGATAAGGAAAAGATAAGTCAGTATCATTCCACATGTTCAAAGTAGCTTCTGCATTTACATATGTGTGATTGTGTACTAAAGATATTTAATGTTAATTTAAAACAATAAATTAGTCATAAATTTATGATTTTATCTGAGTTGAAAAATGCAGAATATTTGGAAATTACATTTTTTCAGTGGCAGAAATGGAGGACAACCCCTATGAAATTACTGATACATTAGTTTATTTTTTTAATGTGGTGTTTTCCTCCAATAATTATTGCTAGTTGATTTTTTTAAAGTTTTTATTTAAATTTCAGTGTAATATTAGTATCAGGTATACAATTTAGTGATTCCATACAACACCCAGTGCTCATCACAACAAATGTACCCTTTAATCCCCATCGCCTATTTTACCCATCCCTCCCACCTTTTTATCTTTGTTGGTAAAGTGTTCTCTTATTATTGAAAAAGACTGTTTATAGAATCCTTTTTTACTGAGTCTCTTTTAGGTTTGAAAATTGGCAACACTTGTAGGGTAGTGTCAGGAAGGCATTTTTGTTACTGTTTTATTTAGAGCCACCATTTCTTCTTGTCTTCTTTAGACTTTGGATATGCATTTCAGCTTGTTAAAATTAGAGTCAGCACAGTAAAAGCTATTTTTGTTTTGTAATTACTACCTAGAGCCTCATACAAATATTTTCTTGAGATTTATTACTTCTGTCTTTACTTTTAAATAGATGGGACTTTATACTTTCCTTTTTTTCAGGTTCAGAGAAGTTTGAGAAAAACTACCAGTAGTTATACTCTAAATAAAGGTGGTCTTTAAAAACTTCCACCAAATAAAGGAAATGAAGCTCAGAAATAGTTAATTAATCACTAGTAATAGAAGTCAATGGCCAGTTATGGTTTAGTGATCATATTGCTGTCAAGGATTTAGAGAATTGGAGGTGTCATTAACTGACTATAATAAAGATATTTGGTCTCTGAAGTGCTTCATTGAGTGTTGTGTAGAAATAGAAGGATGGACCTGAGTCTCAGAAATTCCAGATACTGAGCAGTGAAAGATTCTTTTCAACTTTACCTTGTTTTGCCGTCTAGTTTGAAATTTTAATGGGGAAAAAAAATGAGAAAATGGAAAACTTTTGATTGTGAAGTGAGAATTCATATATGTACTTTAAAAATTGTCATTATAAAGAAATGTGTGCTTTAACTTCACTTTAAAATTAATACTATGCATTAGGATAGATTCCATTCAGTTTCTTAGGGTTTTTATGTACAGTTAGCTTTCAATTGAGCAAGATGGTGAGGAGGAGTGGAAGACAGAGATAAATAAAAATCCCAGTAAAAAGAAAAGTTAATTCTGATTTTTTAGGGAATGGGAAGGAAATGTGTTATGGAAAAGAGAGACTCACAACTTCATCTTGTAGGAATATTCTCACGCTAAGAGGGGTAGGCTCAGTAATTGTCCAAAGGTTAATTGTCTAAGATTGCTACAGTATCCTACCCCAGAGGAACCAAGTCTGTGGAGGGGTCAAACAGTCTAGATTTCTGAATCTCTATGTTTGGCTGAGAGTTAGTGATCAGAACTGAATCAGAATTATTGATCTAGTTCTGCCTGAAGACCAAGCATATTTCAGGGAAGGTCAAGTTGTCCCAGATCCTTGCTGGTTAGAGCCTGGCTGTTTATCTGTACCTGTAACTAATTTTATTGCCTTACCTAAGAGAGTAAGTTGAATCAAAATGCCCAGATAGAAATGAAGTGAGCCTGAGGAAATTATCGGAGTGGAGTGAGGCAGTACAGGCTTTTAATAAAAATATTTTCTTGTACAGTGGCTGGATTTACCAAATGTTTATGGCTGTGTTTTGTTTTATGCCAATCTGGATCAATGAAATTGTCGGAAATCCACTTTTTTATCAGTTAAATCTGGGTTTGATTCTTTGCTTTATAACTTCTAGACTTTTAAACAGATTTGCCTTTGGTTTCTTTAAAAAATTTTTAGAGTAAAGTTTTTAAAAGGTACTTTATAAGCTTCATGTCATTTAAGTTACCTGTACTTAATGTCACATGAATCATCACTGAAGAATCTGGGTGTATTTCAGCCTGTAGTACAGATTAAAAGGAACTATGATAACTTTAAGTATTTTAAAGGAAGTCATAGAGTAGAAGGGTAAGAAAGGAAGCTATCATTCATTGGGTATTTATTATGGTCCAGGCTCAAAATAATTCTGTGAAGTGTAGGTATCACTATTCATTTTATAGATTAGGAAAATAAAGCACAGAGAGCTTAAGTACTTTACCCAAGTCCACTGCTAGTAAGTGGCACAGCTGTTACTGCTTCCCCCAAACATTTCAATCATATAACAACCCCGGAAGGGTAGTTATTATCAGAGAAACTGGCCTATATTGATAGAGCTAGGATTCAATTTGAGAATGGTTTGGTTATAGGTGGCTAGTGAGGAAGTCTTTTCTGCTAGCGTAGAACATGTTTTCTAAAGAAATTGGCATGGAAGTTATGTGGGAGATTGATTGTTGAGAACTTGAGAGCTTAGCAGGATTTCCTTTAGATGTGGAAGAGAAAGGCTGTGTGGTCTTGAATGACCTAACATTTCTTTTTGAAAGCAGGAAGGGAAATGGATTTCAGGCTGAGAAGAGTAGAGGAACATTTATATTTATTATTAGAATTTAATAGGTAAGTAATATATAAATAGAAGGCTTGACTAAAAATGGGTAACAGAAATCATGAATATATAGTAGAGGCACTTAGAAGAGCTCTAGACTTCTGTAGTGCGTCGCAGAAATGTGGGAAAGCAACATTGGAGAATCTACTTTATCCTAGATGCTTTATTTTTTATTTTTTTAAGGATTTTATTTATTTGACAGAGAGAGCAGGAGAGCACAGGTAGGGGGAGCTGCAGAGGGAGAGGGAGAAGCAGACTCTCCTGCTGAGCAAGGAGCCTGACGTGGGGCTTGATGCCCGGACCCTGGGATCTATGACCTGAGCCAAAGGCAGTCGCTTAACCAACTGAGCCACCCAAGCGCCCCTATCTTAGGTGCTTTACATTTTTTAATTTAAACATCCTAACAACTGTGTTAAAAATCTGGTGGTATTTCTCTTTTCTAAGTCATACTGGTAAAATGATTTAAAAGGGACGTTTTAGAATTCTGCATGGCAATAATTACAACACACTTAAGTATTTGTAATGAGTGATAAAAGGTAAATGTCACTATATATAATAATTACAAATTATGAAGATAAAGATTCCTACAAAAATGCTCAAAAGGTCAGAGTAGTAGTTATTTATGTTACCTGTTTTATTTCTAGTAAAGTGGGAAAATTCATTCAATTTTACTAGTAGTCAAGGAAGTGTAAATTGTTTATTCTTTTTTCAGAGCAATTTGGCAATATGTATCCATATTTAAAGTGTGTGTTTATTGACGTCTAGGAAGTTACCTCAAAAAATCAAGGAGTGGGGCGCCTGGGTGGCTCAGTCGGTTAAGTATCCAACTCTTGATCTCAGCTCAGATCTTGATCTCAGCTCAGATCTTGATCTCAGGGTCGTGAGTTCAAGCTCCTCATTGGACTCCATACTGGGGCATGGAGCCTACTTTAAAAAAAATCAAGGAGTGCACATAAATTTATGTAAGCAAATACAAAGCACTATTTATTATGGTAAAGAACTAGGAATGACTCAAGTGAATGTCCCTGGATCCTCATGATTAGAAGCAGATTATGATATACTTCTTTGGTAGGAATATTATGGAACAGGTGGAGAAGAAAAGAATCTAATCACCTGGTGCACAATTTTGTCTTTATTTTAATTCCAGTATAGTTAACATACAGGTTATATTAGTTTCAGGTGTACAATATAGTGATTTAACACTTCCATAATCACCCAGTGCTCATCATATGGTGCACAGTTTTGACTTGTCACAGTATTGATGATGAGCACTTGCATTATTTGATTAACATCTAACTGCCAATTTTCTATATGGTAAAGTTACTCTTTCCCTTTTGTAATTAATTAATAAGTGTTTTGTGGGAAGGTACTTTGAAATTATTTAAATATCCTGTTCCTCAGATTGTTAATTTATCATATCAGTATGGCCTTTTTGGCTTCCTGTTTTATTGGATGGGTTGTAGTTAGTTATTATCATTTATTTTTATGCTCAAAATGTCTCCAGTTTGGTTAGTGGTAGTCCCTTTGAGCTGGCTTCTGTGTTTTTGTGAATGATGGCCTATTATTCCTTGGGCATATCTTTGCTAGATTTCTAAAAAATACAACTAGATGTTTCAAGCTCATTGTGTACTTTTCTCCAATAGATCTTGAATTGGTCATTTCTCTCTCTTAGTGAAGAATAGTATTTAGAAGAAAGATTTGGACATGAGGTGTTAGGGTATTGTTGCTCCCAAGTCCTCTTGGTGTACAGAACTAGGAACTATATAGGGATATGTATTTGAATGAGGGTATATATTTCATATACACTTTTATATATTACCTGTATGAAGTGAAACCATGAATTCACACAAATGCTTAATTTCAAATCATTAACTTAAAGTTCTTTTTAGTTTTCTTTTATACTTAAATGCACTCCTCACATTGTTTGAGCTCCTATACTTTGCTCCTGGTCAGTGTAGCCCCCATCCTGATGCAAATGCTTTCCTTGATCTATTTAAGCTAATGGCTTGAGGCCTGACTAGCTTAAGGTTTGGAAAAGAGGGACTTTTTGCTCTTTAAAGCACAGTATTTTTATATTGTAGTCATAATGGGAAAACAACTGGTTTTACTTGTAACACAAGATTACAGATTCTCAGATGCAGATTCTCTTCTTGGCTAACTCTTTCCCTGCCTTCAGACTTTTGCTCATAGGTCACCTTCCCTAAGTCTCACCTTGACCACCATACCTAAAGATGCAACCAGCTTTCACTGACCCCCACCCCATGCTTCCATTTCCCCTCAGTCTTCTCTATTATTTCCCATAGCACAACCACCTTCTAGCTTCCAACTTATTTATTATGTTTATTATTTCTTGTCTGTCTTCCCCTACAAGGGCTGAACTTTTGTTTATATAAGCACTGATATATCCCAAGCATCCAGAACAATACCTAGTCTTCTATTTGTTCTCAAAAGATAATATTCAATAAATAAATGAGTGAATAAAGCTGCATGCTTGTTTCAGTCCTCGATGTTCACTCAGGAATCTGGTTTCTTTTAGGGTAACCATGCAAATTAAGAATAAGAAAACCTTGGGGCACCTGGGTGGCTCAGTCGGTTAAGTGTATAACTCTTGATTTCCACTCAGGTCATGATCTCAGGGTTGTGAGACCGAGCCCTGTGTCGGGGGTCTGTGCTGGGCATGGAACCTGCTTGGGATTCTCTCTCTCCCTTTCCCTCTACCCCTCCCCCAAACACCCCCCCCTTAAAAAAAATAAAAAGAACTCTATGCTTTTAAGCCCAGTTAAATTTACTGCCACATTTGGTGTCCTTTTGTAGTGAGGGGGGTGATGGAGATGATCTTCTGTGGCTTACACTTTTGGAATGGAGCTTAGAGGTTCATCTTCACTACAAGTAAATCATTATACTTACACAGTATGTTGAAATTATACAACTGTTTTTCCTCTAGGCGTCTAGTTTATGTGATCTTGAGGTTGTAGCCTGCCAAGATAAAGATTTTAAATAGTTAAACAGTTCTTCCTTACTTAGTCTTTTACCATATCTCGGATTTGAATCTGTTGCTTTCTTGATTTTATCCACTGTTTCCTCTTACAGTTAGGTGTCAACTCTGGCTGACTACAATTGTTCAGATGCCTTTGATTATAAAATGTGTTGATTTGAGAAATGCTACCATGTGGAAAAATGTGCATTTTATCCTGATGAAACAGGTTGTTTTGGAAAAGAATTCTTACTTAGAGATTTCTTTAATTCTGGTTCATTTAAAATAATCTGATGATTTTGTCTTTTCTCTGCCTGACTTCATCTAAAGTCTCTATCAATGTGCTCTAACCAAAGACTGCCAGGAATAAACCTTTGGCTGAATAAGTTAGTTTAGTGAGGAGAATGCACACAGTGGGGAAAATGTTAGAAATGATTTATTAGAGGGTTTGAGCTTGTATTAGGTGATTTTAGGGAGGGGTTAAGGAAGTGGGCCTTCCTTCTGAATTGGATACTGTTAGGAAGAATGGGTAATTCTATGATGAGATACCCTAATAAATCTCATCTAGAAGCATGGAAACCTAAAGCTATAATTTGTATGAAGTCAGTCATTCATACTAGGATTTAGGATGTTTGACCATCTTTGTTGTTTAGATGGAGTTCATGTTTTTGTCTGTTGGGACATGATTACATGGTGGTATTGTTTTGTGTTGATTCAGCATGATCACAGCATGGCTTTCTCTGATGTTGATGTTTTATGAAATTGTTATATTCAACAAGAGAACACCAAGACCTAGTTGTGGGTTCTAAGCCAGCTCCTAACAACACTAGGCCTAATCAGTATTACCAGGCCAGCTCCTGATGTCAGAGGCTGCTTCTCTACCTTCTCAACTGTTTCTAGCTTCTTTCTTTATGTATGCTAGATGAGCATTTCTTCTTTTATCTCTCCTTTATCTTTCTGTCCACACCACTTGTGTCCTTTTAGGTGCTTCCAGCATACCTATGCCTGAAGTTTTGAGAACAGATCCAAAACATCAGACCTCTGATAGTGCATATATTTCAGGATCTCTTTTGAGCCACTCTTCTCTTGTGTATCAGCTTTGCATATTCTTTGTTTCATTTGCTTCAGTATGTTTCCTGTCTTTTTTGGACTGCTCCTCTATAGAACTGTGATGGGATTTCAGTCTGTATTTACCCAAATACTAACTTGGCACCCATTTAAGATACTGCTTTCAGAAACTGAAAGTTTACTTACTGAATTACAGCTGCAAGCAAGATGTGCATGTCTCTTATACCTATAGTCTCCAGGTTGTAAGGATATCATCGCAGTTGGATTCCAGTGACTCTTACAGTCCCTGTGTCATAGAGGGACATTTGACACTGTATGTGTCTATTCTTTTTCTTCCTAATATTGGCCTTAGAAAAAGCAAATGGCTGTTCTGTTTCCTTAGGTCCTACTCCTAGCTTAAATTGAATGATGTTCTATCCCATATATCTTAATTCTTAAACAGGAACTTTATTTTTCCCCTTTCTTTTTTTTTTATTATGTTAATCACCATACATTACATCATTAGTTTTTGATGTAGTGTTCCATGATTCATTGTTTGCGTATAACACCCAGTGCTCCATTTAGTACATGCCCTCTTTAATACCCATCACCAGGCTAACCCATCCCCCCAGACCCTCCCCTCTAGAACCCTCAGTTTGTTTTTCAGAGTCCATAGTCTCTCATGGTTCATCTCTGCCTCCGATTCCCCCCTTCATTTTTCCCTTCCTGCTATCTTTGTCTTTTTTTTTTTTTTTTTTAACATATAATGTATTAATTGTTTCAGAGGTACAGGTCTGTGATTCAACAATCTTACACAATTCACAGCGCTCACCATAGCACATGCCCTCCCCAAAGTCTATCATACAGCCACCCCATCCCTCCCACCTCGCACCACTCCAGCAACCCTCAGTTTGTTTCCTGAGATTAAGTATTCCTCCTATCAGTGAGATCATATGATACATGTCTTTCTCTGATTGACTTATTTCGCTCAGCATAATACCTTCCAGTTCCATCCACGTCGTTGCAAATGGCAAGATTTCAATCCTTTTGATGGCTGCATAATATTCCATTGTATATATATGCCACATCTTCTTTATCCATTCATCTGTCGATGGACATCTTGGCTCTTTCCACAGTTTGGCTATTGTGGACATTGCTGCTATAAACATCGGGGCGCTGCACGTACCCCTTTGGATCCCTACATTTGTATCTTTGGGGTAAATACCCAGTAGTGCAGTTGCTGGGTTGTATGGTAGCTCAATTTTCAACTTTTTGAGGAACCTCCATACTGTTTTCCAGAGTGGCTGCACCAGCTTGCATTCCCATCAACAGTGTAGGAGGGTTCCCCTTTCTCTGCATCCCCCCCAACATCTGTCGTTTCCTGACTTGTTAATTTTAGCCATTCTGACTGGTGTGAGGTGGTATCTCATTGTGGTTTTGATTTGGATTTCCCTGATGCTGAGCGATGTTGAGCACTTTTTCATGTGTCTGTTGGCCCTTTGGATATCTTCTTTGGGAAAATGTCTGTTCATGTCTTCTGCCCATTTCTTGATTGGATCATTTGTTCTTTGGGTGTTGAGTTTGATAAGTTCTTTATAGATTTTGGATACTAGCCCTTTATCTGATATGTCATTTGCAAATATCTTCTCCCATTCTGTTGGTTGTCTTTTGGTTTTGTTGACTGTTTCCTTTGCTGTGCAAAAGCTTTTTATCTTGATGAAGTCCCAATAGTTCGTTTTTGCCCTTGCTTCCCTTGCCTTTGGCAATGTTTCTAGGAAGAAGTTGCTGCGGCTGAGGTCGAAGAGGTTGCTGCCTGTGTTCTCCTTTAGGATTTTGATGGACTCCTGTCTCACATTTAGGTCTTTCAACATTTTGAATCTATTTTTGTGTGTAGTGTAAGGAAATGGTCCAGTTTCATTCTTTGGCATGTGGCTGTCCAATTTTCCCAACACCATTTGTTGAAGAGAGTGTCTTTTTGCCATTGGACATTCTTTCCTGCTTTGTCGAAGATTAGTTGACCACAGAGTTGAGGGTCCATTTCTGGGCTCTCTATTCTGTTCCATTGATCTATGTGTCTGTTTTTGTGCCAGTACCATACTGTCTTGATGATGACAGTTTTATAATAGAGCTGGAAGTCTGGAATTGTGATGCCGCCAGCTTTGCTTTTCTTTTTCAATATTCCTCTGGCTATTCAGGGTCTTTTCTGGTTCCATACAAATTTTAGGATTATTTGTTCCATTTCTTTGAAAAAGTTGATGGTATTTTGATAGGGATTGCATTGAACGTATAGATTGCTCTAGGTAGCGTTGACATCTTCACAATATTTGTTCTTCCAATCCATGAGCATGGAACGTTTTTCCATTTCTTTGTGTCTTCCTCAATTTCTTTCATGAGTATTTTATAGTTTTCTGAGTACAGATCCTTTGCCTCTTTGGATAGATTTATTCCTAGGTATCTTACGGTTTTGGGTGCAGTTGTAAATGGGATCGACTCCTTAATTTCTCTTTCTTCTGTCTTGTTGTTGGTGTATAGGAATGCCACTGATTTCTGTGCATTGATTTTATATCCTGCCACTTTACTGAATTCCTGTATGAGTTCTAGCAGTTTTGGGGTGGAGTCTTTTGGGTTTTCCACATAAAGTATCATATCATCTGCAAAGAGTGAGAGTTTGACTTCTTCTTTGCCGATTTGGATGCCTTTTATTTCTTTTTGTTGTCTGATTGCTGTGGCTAGGACTTCTAGTACTATGTTGAATAGTAGTGGTGATAGTGGACATCCCTGCCGTGTTCCTGACCTTACTCAGTTTTTCCCCGTTGAGAATGATATTCGCTGTGGGTTTTTCATAGATGGCTTTTATGATATTGAGGTATGTACCCTCTATGCCTATAGTCTGAAGAGTTTTGATCAGGAAAGGATGCTGTACTTTGTCCAGTGCTTTTTCTGCATCTATTGAGAGGATCCTATGGTTCTTATTCTTTCTTTTCTTAATGTATTGTATCACATTGATTGATTTACGGATGTTGAACCAACCTTGCAGCCCAGGGATAAATCCCACTTGGTCGTGGTGAATAATCCTTTTAATGTACTGTTGGATCCTATTGGCTAGTATTTTGGTGAGAATTTTTGCATCCATGTTCATCAAGGTATTGGTCTGTAATTCTCCTTTTTGATGGGGTCTTTGTCTGGTTTTGGGATCAAGGTAATGGTGGCCTCATAAAACGAGTTTGGAAGTTTTCCTTCCATTTCTATTTTTTGGAACAGTTTCAGAAGAATAGGTATTAATTCTTCTTTAAATGTTTGGTAGAATTCCCTGGGAAGCCATCTGGCCCAGGGCTTTTGTTTGGTGGGAGATTTTTGATGACCTCTTCAATTTCCTTAGTGGTCTGTTCAGGTTTTCTGTTTCTTCCTGGTTCAGTTTTGGTAGTTGATACATCTCTAGGAATGCATCCATTTCTTCCAGGTTATCTAATTTGCTGGCGTATAGTTGCTCATAATATGTTCTTATAATTGTTTGTATTTCTTTGGTGTTGGTTGTGATCTGTCCTCTTTCATTCATGATTTTGTTGATTTGGGTCCTTTCTCTTTTCTTTTTGATAAGTCTGGCCAGGGGTTTATCAATCTTGTTAATTCTTTCAAAGAACCAGCTCCTAGTTTCGTTGATCTGTTCTACTGTTCTTTTGGTGTCTATTTCATTGATTTCTGCCCTGATCTTTATTATTTCTCTTCTCCTGCTGGGTTTAGGCTTTATTTGTTGTTCTTTCTCCAGCTCCTTTAGGCGTAGGGTTAGGTTGTGTCTTTGAGACCTTTCTTGTTTCTTGAGAAAGGCTTGTATTGCTATATACTTTCCTCTTAGGACTGCCTTTGCTGCATCTCAAAGATTTTGAACAGTTGTGTTTTCATTTTCATTGGTTTCCATGAATTTTTTTAATTCTTTTTTAATTTCCTGGTTGACCCATTCATTCTTTTTTTTTTTTTTTTAAGATTTTGTTTATTTATTTGACAGAGAGAGACACAGTGAGAGAGGGAACACAAGTGGGGGGAGTGGGAGAGGGAGAAGCAGGCTTCCCGTGGATCAGGGAGCCCGATGTGGGGCTCGATCCCAGGACCCTGGGATCATGACCTGAGCCGAAGGCAGACGCTTAACGACTGAGCCACCCAGGCGCCTCCGACCCATTCATTCTTTAGTAGGATGCCCTTTAGCCTCCCTGTATTTGAGTTCCTTCCGACTTTCCTCTTGTGATTGAGTTCTGGTTTCAAAGCATTGTGGTCTGAAAATATGCAAGGAATGATCCCAGTCTTTTGGTATCGTTTGAGACCTCATTTGTGACCTAGGTTGTGATCTCTTCTGGAGAATGTTCCATGGGCACTAGAGAAGAATGTATATTCTGTTGATTTGGTATGGAATGTTCTGAATATATCTGTGAAGTCCATTTGGTCCAGTGTGTCATTTAAAGTCTTTATTTCCTTGTTGATCTTTGCTTAGATGTTCTGTCCATTTCAGTGAGGGGGTATTAAAGTCCTCCACTATTAATTGTATTGTTGTCAATGTGTTTCTTTGCTTTTTTATTAATTGCCTTATATAATTGGCTGCTCCCATGTTAGGGGCATACATATTTACAACTGTTAGATCTTCTTGTCGGATAGACCCTTTAAGTAGGATATAGTGTCCTTCCTCATCTTTTATTATAGTCTTTGGTTTAAAATCTAATTTGTCTGATATAAGGATTGCCACCCCAGCTTTCTTTTGGTGTCCATTAGCATGGTAAATGGTTCCCCCCCCACTTTCAATCTGGGGGTGTCTTTGGGTCTAAAATGAGTCTCTTGCAGACAGCATATCGATGGGTCTTCTTTTTTAATCCAATCTGATAGCCTGTGTCTTTTGATGGGGCATTTAGCCCATTTCCATTCAGGGTAAGTATTGAAAGATATGAATTTAGTGCCATTGTATTGCCTGTCAGGTGACTGTTACTGTATATTGTCTGTGTTCCTTTCTGGTCTATGTTACTTTTAGGCTCTCTCTTTGCTTAGAGGACCCCTTTCAATATTTCTTGTAGGGCTGGTTTCATGTTTGCAAATTCCTTTAGTTTTTGTTTGTCCTGGAAGCTTTTTATCTCTCCTTCTATTTTCTGTGACAGCCTAGGTGGATATATATTCTTGGCTGCATATTTTTCTCATTTATTGCTCTGAATATATCCTGCCAGTCATTTCTGGCCTGCCAGGTCTCTGTGGATAGGTCTGTTGCCAGTCTAATGTTTCTATCATTGTAGGTTACAGATCTCTTCTCCCGAGTACTTTCAGGATTTTCTCTTTGTCTCTGAGACTCGAAGTTTTACTGTTAGATGTCAGGGTGTTGACTTATTTTTATTGATTTTGAGGTGGGTTCTCTGTGTCTCCTGGATTTTGATGCCTGTTTCTTTCCCCAAAATTAGGGAAGTTCTCTGCCATAATTTGCTCCAATATACCTTCTGCCCCTCTCTCTCTTTCTTCTTCTTCTAGGATCCCAGTTATTCTAATATTGTTTTGTCTTATGGTATCACTTATTTCTCGAATTCTGCCCTCTGATCCAGTAGTTGATTATCTCTCTTTTTTCAGCTTCTTTATTTTCCATCATTTGGTCTTCTATATCACTAATTCTCTCTTCTGCCCCATTTATCCTAGCAGTTAGAGCCTCCATTTTTGATTGCACCTCATTAATAGCCTTTTTGATTTCAACTTGGTAAGATTTTAGTTCTTTTATTTCTCCAGAAAGGGTTTCTTTAATATCTTCCATGCTCTTTTCAAGCCCAGCTAGTATCTTTAAAATCGTCATTCTGACAACTTACTAAATTCCATATTGATTAGGTCCCTGGCAGTCGGTACTGCCTCTTGTTCTTTTTTTTGAGGTGATTTTTTTCTGTCTTGTTATTTTGTCCAGAGGAGAATAGATGAATGAGAGAACAAAATGCTAACAGGGTAACAAAGACCCCAGAAAAATACACACTAACCAAATCAGAAGAGACCTGAAACCGGGGGAAAAGAAAGGGAAAGAAAGAAAAAAAAAAAAAAGAAAAAGAAAAAGATAAAGCAAACAAACAAGAGAATATGATCAGATATGATCAGGCTGGTGCATAGATCAGTGCCACACACTAGATTTTGGGCATATTTTGGTCTGTTAGAAGAAAGTGCCTCCCAAAATTTTAAAGGAAGAAAAGCTTATATATGTACAAAAATAAAGGTAAATACGAGGAAGGGATGGAATATGACTGTAAAGAAGAAAATTATAAAAGATTTTATAAAAGGAATTGATAAGATTAGAAGTTGGTTGAATAAAGAAAGAAGAGGATTAAAAAAAAAAAAAAAGAATGTGATCAGGCAGGAGACTAGAACAAAGCCGTACACTAGAGATTTAGGGTATATTTTGGTATGTTAGAAGAAAGTGTATCCCAAAATTTTAAAGAGAGAACAACATATATATATATATATAATATATATATATAATATATGTATATATTTTATATATAATATAATATATATATAATATATATAAAAATAAGCTTAACTACTATGAAGGGATAGAATGAAGGGATAGAATATGACTCTAAAAATGAAAAATAAAAAAGATTTTTAAAAAGGGGATTGATAAGATGTTGGTTGAAAAAGGGAAAAAGAAAAATTAAAAAAAAATTAAAAAAATTAACTTTGAAAGACTAAGGAATCATGGTAAAAAAGCCATGAATTCTATGTGCAGTATTCCCCTAGCGCTGGAGTTCTGCCATTCTCACTGATCGGTAAACTTGGTCTTGGCTGGCTGTTCTTGCTGATCTTCTGGGGCAAGGGCCTGTTGCCATGGTTCCCAAATGTCCTTGCCGGAGGTGGAATTGCCTCGCCCTTGCCAGACTGAGCTAAGTAATCTGCTCGGGTTTGCTCTCAGGAGCTTTTGCTCCCTGCAAGCTTTCCCTACAGCTTTGGAGGACGAGAGTGAAAATGGCGGCCTCCCAGTCTGCGCCCTGAGGAGCCGAGAACTTGGGGCCCTACTCCTCAGTGCGCCCCCAGAGAAAAGCAGTCACTCCCGTCTCCCCAGTCTCTGGCTGCACTCCGCGCTCACCCGGCCTGTGACCCAGCATTTCTATCTCTGGCTCACTACCCCGTGTGGAGTCTCCAAACCCAGCAGATCCCTGCGGTGCTTGGTGCACCGCTTCTTCCGGGGGAGGAAGGGGAGTCTCCCCGATCTGTCGCTTGTTGGGTCCCTGCTGGAGGAGCAGTGGCCGACTGTGCCACGGATCACGGTTTATGGCAACCCCGAGCTGAGAGCTCACTCCTTGGCTCCGTCTCTGCAGCCGGCTTCCCCAGTCCGATACCTGGGAGCTCAGCTGCACTCAGGCACCCCCGGTCTTTCTGTGACCCTGAGGGTCCTGAGACCACACTGTCCAGCGAGGTTTCCACCCCCTGCTTAGCCACTGGAGCGACGTCCCTCAGCGGAGCCAACTTCTAAAAGTTTCGATTTTGGGCTCCACGGCTCGATCACTTGCCAGAAGTGGCCAACGGAGGCCCTCTCCCCTGCTGTCTATCTTCCCAAATATCTCCTCGGATTCACTTCTCCGCACGTCCTACCTTCCCGAAAGTGGTCGCTTTTCTGTTCAGAGAGTTGCTGCTATTCTTTTCTTCGATCTCCTGTTGAGTTCGTAGGTGTTCAGAACGGTTTAATCCCTATCTAGCTGAATTCCTGGGACCAGACGAAATTTAGGTCTCCTACCCCTCCGCCATCTTGCTCCTCCCCTCCCTTTTCTTTCTTGAGCTTTTAGAACTCCTTAAGCCTCAGTAAATTATCCTACAAATTAGTCTTCTAGATTCACTCTTTCAAGACTTGTCATAATGTATGTTGTTTTTGTGCCTATCTGTTGTTTTACTCTTCCAGAGTTACTTTTCTGGTGATTATTTTTCTTTTGCCAAGTAAACAGTTATTTGTTGAAAACAAAGATGATAATTCTTGTATAGGATAAAAGAGTTTGAACATTTTGTAATATAAGAGGATGAATTGGCCATTCAACAAAACATACAAGAGTATTTAAGGGTATCTGGAAGTATTCATTGGAGAGTAAAATAAGATCACATGGTAGAAATTAATTTTACACAGTAGTTTGAACAGAGAGATGGACATAAAAAAGTAGGAAATAGAGAAGTATATACCAGGTGGTAAGATTGACCTGTAAAATATGGGAGATGGGAATGATTAAGGGAATAATTTCAGCTTAAAATTAACATAAATTGAGGACCTTCTTTTGTCAACTTCTCTAGGCTTAGAGAGAGATGAATGAAAAAGATGAGGTCTAGTAGATGAGTATAGTAGGAAGAAGGATATTTAAAAAATCAATTGAAATACAGTGTGACAAATAAACCAACAGGTTATGTTCTAATTACAGTGAGGATACAAATGAGGGAGTATAACTTCTATTTGAATCATTTAAGAAAGGTTTCTCAGGTATTTACTGGGTTATGTTTGTAAGGCTAGACTCAGAAGCAGTCAGGCTATAGCGTAAGTGACTGAATAAGGTCAGTTTTTATGGAAGTGGAGGTTTATGTGCTTGAGGCTAAATTTGGAATTAGCTCTTTATGCTTTTTGCTTCAATTTTAAAAAGTTTCTATTTGTAAATCTCTGTCGCCACTTGTTGGATAGAAGCATTCATGACTCCAGTTTAGTGAGTCAGAATTTAGTTTTCTGTATCCACTGCAGCTGATGGATCATAGGTTACTTGGTGTAAAAATCAAACTTGGTGTAATAATCAAACATGTTAAATGATTAAAGAAAGACCTCTTTAATTGATAGATTTTAATGTTATCCAAATTATAGTGGACATTTAAAAATGCATTGTAATGTTTTTTGTTGACATGGTATAAAGGTAGCTTCTTTGTTTGAACCTTTATCTAAAAACAGAAAATTCCTGTAAATGGTTATTTTCTTTTATAGGTGGTAGATCATCTAATGCAAAATTGCCCTCGGTGCCAACAGTTGGCTCGGTTCCACAAGACCAAGTTTCAAATATGAGGTATTAAAGCTATTAACTTGGATATTTGTGATTTATTTTGATGACTCTTTAAACTGTCTAGCTACAGTTCTTTTTTTCTTTTTTTAACTTTCTTTTGTCTATTTCTTTTTTTAAAAACATAAGTGACATTTAGAGGCTTGAATATTTTAGAAGTTCCTTTTTAAAGATTATGAGATGTAAAAGGTTTGTGAGAAGTGGCTATTGTGATTAATAAGTGCTGCATGCAAAACAAATATTTAATTACACAAGTAGTAACTTATGACTTAGGTTTCATATGATTATAAACTGGAAATTTAGAATTCATTGTTCGTTTTCTACAAAAATGCTGAAATAAGTTAAAGGCAGTCAACCAAAGCCACAGTGAAACTGAATAGTAGGTAGATTTTTACTGTCATTAACCTTTTTAAATTGGGAATATGCATTTCAAATTCTAAGTTGGAATGCTGTGAATATTTTCTACCACTAAAGCCTTCGTGGTCAGAGTTCTTGATCCTCCTTCCACAACTGGAAAATCCATAGCACTCTACAAATATAGACACTAGAGTGCTGTAAGTGTAATCTTGTAGTTGTGATACTATCCAGAGGTGAATCTCTATAAGTAGAGAGGAATAGTATTAAGGGTAGTACCTAGGACGAGATGCTATTTGGCAGAAGAAATTTCCATCAGCTTAACAGTTGACGGTTTCAGTAGCAACTCTTGTTGGTATTATGAAGTACTCCTTATGTGAATAAATAGGTAAGTAGTGGCTGTTTGTATATATGTTTCATTTATAAGTTAGGAACTAAAGCTGTGGATACCTCTGAATTTCCTGAAATGCAGGGAGCTTGTTTATTTTAACTCATTAAATATATATTTTTGTGTGTTTGTATATGTGTTTATGTGTGTATACATACATGTATATGTGCATATAGTCACAAAGACATATTAATATGTAAATTGAGATCATTATAAATGTGCCAGTAAAGTATACTAATTTCAAATGAGAAGTTGTTCAGATTGCTTTAGAAAAAAATTCTTAGAGGTAAAGATGTCAATGAAAAAAGAATATAAACTAATTCAGTTTATAAATATTTATGGAGTCTATGGTGTATGCTGCAGCTGAGAACTTAGAAATGAAGGCATAATTCTTGAACTGAAGGTGTTGATGGTTTATTAATAGACAAATTTTTTTCTCTTAAAGACTTTATTTGAGAGAGAGTGTGTGTACAGGTTGGGTTAGGGGCAGAGGGAGAGGGAGAAGCAGAGTCCCCTTAAAGCAAGGAGCCCAATGCAGGGCTCTATCCCAGGACCCTGGGATCATGACCTGAGCCGAAGGCTGATGCTTAAACTGACTGAGCCACTCAGGTGCCCCATGAATAGACAAATTTGATAAGGATTTGGTAGTTTTTTTAGGTCATAATGGTGTTAAAATCAAGTGCTCTCAACTGACCCATTAAGATTTCCAATAAGAGCTGATGCTTAGAGCGGTTGTTTATCAGATTGTTTGTCAGGACTGGGGGTGGTAGTATAGAACTTAATAATAAAGGGTATTCCAGCAGAAGAATGATATGTATAGCAATAATGAGTCTTTATGTAATTTTTAATTTCTCATGAATTTTACATTTCTGTGGAAACTCATTTTAAAAACTAAAAATTGTAAATTCTAATGAATAGTTCATATAGCATCTTTCCATTAGTATTACAGAGAAGCTTGAACATGCTTTGGAAAAGGCAGCTCCTCTTCTGCGAGAGATTTTTGTGGATTTTGCACCTTTTCTTTCTCGGACACTTTTGGGTAGTCATGGACAAGAACTGCTTATAGAAGGAACAAGTAAGTGATTTTTCTGTATGTCACTTTACATAAATATATATTTAAATTTATATTTAACTTTCAAGGTTAAATGGATAATATGAGATGCATGGAGTTTCATTGTTCAAGTATTTTCAGCCTTTGATAAGATTTCTTATGGAGTCTGTATTCTGAAAAATATGTCTCATCTAATATTCTAATCTGATTTGGATTTTTTAATCAGTGGTTTGGATGAAGCAGAAAAGTATGTACTGAACCAAAGAACTACGACTTAGACTTCTTTTTTTAAAGCATTAAAATGAACTATGAGAATGGAGAGTTGGAAAAATTAGTGTTGTAGTAATTAGTGGGCATTTACCTGGGATTTTACTTGAACTTAAGGTCTGTATAAACAGTAGTGTATTGCCACATATTAGGAAATGAGGAATGTGTTATTAGTCTTTATTAGTAGAATTCTGTTTTATAAATGAGTAGAAGTAACAGTAGTACTCTATCCTACTTATATCATACATAGATTCCTGGATCATTTATAGGTAGTATACTTTGAGATGGTGTCAAACTAGATAGCATGCAAAGTTGGTTGTTGAGTGGATTGGAAACCATTCTGTTTATGGAATGAATGAGAAGTATTTGGGCTTTTTTTTTTTTTTAATATGGGGCATTTGGCATGTAGTGAATATCTTCTAATATTAGAATGGGTGACACAGCCAAGTGCTATCTCTGACAGCAGATATCAGTTCAACAGAGAATAGCTTTTCAAACAATTCTAGTTAAGAGCTTAATAGACTGACTTCAAAATACCAATCTTCATCCTTATAACTAGAATTTTTTAAGGATAAGCTAGAGGACTTTCATCAGTAATAATATAAAATTGATTATTTAGAAGTGTTTGGACTAGAAGTTTGCTAAATCTGGCTTGTCTTTGTCCTTGGTTGATAGTTTACGATAAAACACTTTGATTCTCCTAAAGCTGAAAAATCATGGGAAAATGTAATTTTCTGACTCTGGTGTCTTTAAATATCAGTTTACAGCTTTAGTTATAAATTTTTGTTGAGTAAGATGATCTCTTGAGGAATTTCTTAAAACTTGTAAGAAACCACCTTTTTCTTTTAAAGATTTTATTCATTTATTTGACAGAGAGAGAGAGAGACAGCGGGAGAGGGAACACAAGCAGGGGGAGTGGGAGAGGGAGAAGCATGTTTCCCGCGAAGCAGGGAGCCCAATGCGGGGCTCGATCCCAGGACCCTGCGATCATGACCCGAGCTGAAGGCAGACGCTTGACAACTGAGCCACTCAGGCGCCCCAAAAAACCACTCTTTTTGTACAAATAAGAATATGGAAATGCAAGGTAGAGGTAGTTTAATAGTTTATGATACTCTTTTATCTTAGCATTAATTGAGGGATATCAACACTTTGTAAGAATAAGCTTTAGCTGAAATAGGAATTTCATTATCATCTGTGCTATACATGTATATGGATTTGGTGATGAGTGATCTCATTTCCACAGGGGGGAAAAAGTAGCATTGAATTTATTTGAAAAAGTTCAGGTTTTAGAAATATTTAATTAATTTGGGGTAGAAATTTACTTTATCTGCTGAAGGATATAATTTATTCAACCATGCATGGACTATTTGATCTAATGAAGTAATAAAATTTGAAAGATAATTAATTGAAAAATTGAAGGACTAATTTATACTTCACATGTTAAATGTTTATTTTTTAAAGTGGTGTGACGACTTATGAGCTATATTTCATTATTGTAAAATGAATTATTAATTACAGCTTTTCGGTGTAGCAAGACATTGTTGCTTTTTAGTTGGTCTTTGAATTTTATAGTAGATCCAACAAGATACTCAGAAGTACTGAACTTGCCAATTCTAGATCTCTGAACAAAATTTAATTTAGAATCAGTTTCTTAGTAAGTTCTGCTAAACTGATAACAAGGAATATGATGCACTCTTGCTTACCTATAAACCTGAGCAGTACCTACTCATTGGACTGTATTCATAACGTTAGCAAAAGAAATCTAGAAGTTTTATGCATCTTATGTGTGTATTTTAAGTTGTGATAAATGTTTTGGGTGGTGGTTTTTGTGCATTGTAAAAAAGTTTTGAGTAGAAGTGTTAGCAGCATGGTACTGTACAAAAAGCACTAGTCTCAAAGACAGGAGACCTTGGTTTTAATCCTGCCTTTGTCAGTCACTAGTTGTATGACCAGACACTGGAGAAGTTTATTACTTCTACATTTTTTAAAATTTTAACTTTTTTTATTATGTTCAGTTAACCACTGTATAGTACTATAGTACTATAATAGTGTTCAGTGATTCATTAGTTGCGTATAACACCCAGTGCTCATCACAACACGTGCACTCCTTAATACCCATCACCCGGTTACCCCATCCCCCCACCCCCCTCCCCTCTGAAACCTCAGTTTGTTTCCCTGGGTCCATAGTCTCTCATGGTTCATCTTAAATGATTTTTTTAATTTAAAATATTTTAAATGTTAAATATTTACGGAGTAGAAAATAAAATAACCATGAACTTATTACCAACTCCCAAACCATCTTTGTTTTGCTATAATTGTTATTATCTACCTCCCTTTATTTTGCTTTAGTACTTAAAACAGTTCTAGACATTATGTCGTTTTACCCTTAAATAATTAATAATCCATGTAAAAAGGATATTTTCTTACACAATCATAACTGCTGTGATTACACCTAATATTGATAATAATTCTATGTCATATAATACTCAGTTCATATTCATCTTTATTTAGATGTCTTTTTATAAATCATTTTCTTCTAATTAATATACAAACAAAATCAATTTACTGCATTTGGTTATACTATTAATATCAAATAGTTTCTCTGTTTTTTCCCCTCTGTTTTCATGCTTTTGGCTTGTTGAAGAAATCTGGTTGGTTGTTCTGTAGAATGTTACATATTTTGGCACTCTGTGGCCATTGTTTCCTGATGGTTTTAATGGTTTCTCTGTCCTGTATATTTTCTGATGGCTTGCGATTAGATTTAAAAGTTTAGTTAGAAGTAACACTTCCTGTTACATCTTGCCTAGAACCACATATTTTCTGATTGTCTTAACTTTAGTGATATTAACCCTCTTTTTCAACCTTTCATAAGGATTGATATTTTATGACTTTTTTTTTTAAGATTTTATTTATTTATTAGAGAGAGAGAGAGCACAAGCAAGGAGAGGGGCAGAGAGAGGGGGAGAAACAAACTCTCTGCTAAGCAGGGAGCCCGACTTGGGGCTTGATCCCAGGATCCTGAGATCATGACCTGAGCCGAAGGTAGCCACTTAACCGACCAAGCCACCCAGGTGCCCCTAATTTTGTTTTTTTAAAGAGGTCTTTCAAAAACAAAGAGAAAATTACTTAAAAAATAAAATTTATTCTATCTTACAATACCATATGTAAGTTCATTGGACATGTTTTTATAAATCTAGGATTCATTATGGGGTCTTTGTGATCTTAATTTTCCTATACCTTAAAACATTTTACTATCTCGCCATTATTCATCAGTTATTCCTACTATAGTAAGGACTATAAAATAATGAGAAGACAAGAATACTGGAATTACCCCTAGAAAATAAATCCTCACTTTTGGCTCACCCTCTGTTTACTGCATTTCCCAAAGTACTGGATCATATTTTAAGAAGATAGAAATTTGTTTTCTCAGTGGGAACAAAAACTGGTATTTGGGGAGGGCAAAGATATTTTAGGTATCATATGGTTTCTGACCCTCCAATGAGCCACAGTACATCTATATAGTATATCTTTAGTATTAAAATTTCATGGGGGTACAATTAAGAAAGAAATGGTCTGAAATGGCTTCCTAGTGGGGAGCAATAATGAAAAAAAAAAGATTGAGAAATACTGGTGTAATCGATGTAAAAGAAATTTGTGGACACCATTTTGTGGTCTTATTTTCAGCTTTCGCTGAATTTAATTAAGAATTCAGAATTGTTCATTTTCTGCCCTTAATGATAAGGTGAAAAAATTGATAGAAGAAGACATTTTATAATTATTAGACCATCTGAGGATGAATTTAAAAAGACGGAGCGAGCAGCACTCAGAAATTTTTATCAAACTCAAGAATTCATTAGTGCATAGTATATTTCTGTGGACAAAAAGGAAATTGGTTTTCTTAGTATGTCATTCAATAGAAAGGACTTCTTTGTACAAAATTTATGCAATGTTTTCTGACAAGACCATGGAACATCTTATTTTGCTAAAAAGGTGCGTGACAGTGTTCTTCCATGGTTTTGATAGTTCCACACCACAATTTACTTGGCACAGTTTCTAAGTGAATAAAAAAGGCAGGTGTATTACATGAAAATGATTGGAAGGAAAAGCTCATGTAGAAATGAAAAAAATCAGTGGATTGATCATTCTAAATGGTGTTTGAAAGTCTAAAGAAGAAAATATAATTCTGGATCAAAGAAGGTGGCGGTCTTCAACAAAGTTTTTGAATGATTCAGTTTTTCCAAAGTACTGCATTTGATGATGTAAGTTCAAGAAAAAGGACCAGAATTAATGATAAGCTGGAACCTATTAGAGGTTTATTTGAAATTTGGAATTAGTATTTACAAGGTGGATATCGTGTTTATAGATTGGTGAGGAGTAGTTAGTTGTATTCAAAGGGCATTGCTCATATAGGATATATACAAATACCTTTACTTTTTTTTTTTTAAAGATTTTATTTATTTTGTGGGGGGTGGAGAGAGAGAGAGAGCGCGTGCGCATGAACGGGAGTAGGGAGGGGCAGAGAGAGAAGCAGACTCCCTGCTGAGCAGGGAGCCCCATGTGGGACTCGATCCCAGGACCCTGGGATCATGACCTGAGCCGAAGGCAGCTGCTTAACCACTGAGCCACGAAGGCACCCTATACAAATACCTTTAAAACCAGAAAAATACAGAATAAGAATTTGAGTTGATTTTGCTTAAATTATTATTAAAACTTCTAATAATGTTTGTAATCATCTCTTTTTATATAAACGAAGTTGACTTAAAATACGTATTTTTAAAAAGACTTACATATGGCAAATGGTCATGACTGTTTTTCATGGTCTACTTGAAAGCTTAGACAGATCAATGGGTTCAGATGTTATGTTGCCAGCTTAATATCTGGTAAGACATTTAATATTTCTGAATTTAGCAATAAGGAAAAGCACTGATAATGGAGGTGGGGTAAATAGTCTTGGGTGAAGAAATTATAGTCGTCTTTGGTTATGAAACTCCAGAAGAGTATAAAACTCTTGGCTTTGGTATCCTGAGTTTGTCTTTTTTGAAGAGACTAAAATTGCATATCTTTGAAAAACGAACCAAAAATAGAACCAAGCAAAATAACCCTACCATTGTTCTGAGAGTCTTTTAGGGAAGTTGGATTAGGAGCCCACAGATCTCTGAGGCTACAGTACCTTGTTTGCTTTCTGCTAACTGGGGCAATAATAGGATGTGTGTGTGTATAAATGAAAATACTTCTGCAGCAACTTAGAACTCCACTATTGTTTAAGGCCTTCCTTTGGATAATTCTTGGAGTCTGAAGACAGATTTATTGGTTTATAATTCATTTCTTCCTTTTTCATATGTCACCCAAGGGCAAGAGAGAGAGAGAGAGAAAGAGAGAGAGAGATGATTAAGTTGTGCAGCCTGATACCAAGTCCTTTCTTGGTGATACTTCTTATTTGTTGGTGCCCAAGGTTATATATTTTTGTTTACAGTATTAATGCCCTTTAGACAGGGAGCTTATTATTAGAGATCTAATATAAGGTCTTTTTTGTCCCCTAAAGCCCTTTCTCTTTTAAAATTTAATATACCATCCGCCTTGGCCCTTCTCCCCATCCTTCACAAATCTACAAAACCCCATTCCAAAAAACACATAAATTGTTCTAATCAAACTATGAAATGTTACTTATTTTACCATCACTGAACACTCAACTCATTGATCATTGAGTTCTAACTTTGGATGGCCCAAGGCCTTTTTTATCATTATTGGTCTTTTTCTGAGTGGATAAAAAAGGCTGAGCAAGATCAGAGCCCAAATGTTTTGCCATTAAAGGAAAGTTGGTAGGAATTCTGGTTTCTTTAGAATAGAGCAGTTAGGAATAATGGCCTACGTGAAGAAAGATATGAGTTTACTTTTTGGAAGTTGAAGTATATGGAACTTCCTGGTTGTTTACATTTTATGTAAAGTGACAAGGTTTCAGACCAGCAGAGGGCTACACCAGCAATGAGATGGACTATTGCTATGCCCTTCCTTTTGGCCTTGGTAGTAGCCTGCAGAGCTATGCCCATTTCAGCTCTATAGAAACCATAATTTAGTCTAAGTTAATGACCTGCTTTCTTAATGCAACATGTATATACTCTGTAGCTAATTTTTATGCTGGTGCTGACACTATTATCATCATTATTTCTATGTTATACATTTTTTCAGACATTGAGAAACATGGTTCTTTTCTCAAAAGTGAAGGGGGGGGAGCAACCTATTTAACGTGAATGCTATTTTTAAAGCTACAGAATGGCAGTGTGTGCCATCAGTAGGTATGAGGCCCCATGACTAAAAGAGATAAGGAAAAAGAACTACAGAGCGAGAACATTAAAGAAAGATTAGGAAGGGATGGGATGCCTGCAAGAGCTTTCATGGGAATAAAGAAAGAAGATAATTGTGTAGCGCATATGAGGGGCCACAAGGAATTATTTTAGTTGTTACACCCTGGATTCTAAACTTGTGTTTGCTTAGAAAAATATAGAATGAAAAATTACAATTTTTCTGATTATTAGTAATGTAATTTAGTGCTTTTAATTATGGGCATTGCTTTTTTAACATACTGGTTATGAAGTGTTCTTTGAATGAACTTTTATAGATTTTGTTGGTAACATTTAGGAAGTCTTTAGATATGTATTAATTGTTTAGAAGTTCCTTCCCGAGATATTTTTGGTGAACGCAAATGAAACAGAGAAAATGTAAATGAATTTATTTATAAGAAATCAAGAATATATAACAGAACGCTTGCACTTCTGTTAAGGTTTAGTGTGAGGTCACAGGTCAAGGTACTAATAAGAGTGTTTGGGATGTCTGCTGCCATGAAACAAAATGGAAACTTGATTGATAGCTAGAGGGTTGAAGGGAGAGAGTGTGGTGGAGAAAGCAAAGGTCAGGGAGCCATTTCCCTTCTCTGCATGTATAACAATCAACTCTCTCCAAAACAAAATGTAGATGATATTGATCAATATGGCATATGTTGTGCACATTTCTAAGTATTGTGAAATGTCATTATATATGGAGTTCTAATGTTTTGGTAGATTGAATACTGAAATGAAATAGTTTACAAATAAAATTGTGGTAGTTTTGATACCAAGTTTAAAGTAATTACGCAGTACCTTGTTTACTCATATGATCAAATGTGTGTGGGTTTGGTTCTTAGCAAGATGTTAAATTTTGTTTTAAAAACCAATTTGGATAAAGTTGTATAACAAATCCCTCATATTTGTTTTTTACTTTTGTAATTTTTCTTTTAAATTCTCTTCAAAATAGGTCTGGTTTGCATGAAGTCTAGTAGTTCGGTTGTGGAATTGGTTATGCTACTGTGTTCTCAGGTGAGTAACAGGAATAAATGTTGGATTAAAAGTAAATTCTTGCATGAATTTATTTTACAAGGAAGTTATAATTGTTTTAGTAGAAATTTTTGCTATAATAGAGTTTAAGTTTGCAGTTTTAAAATAATTTTATTTGTATTGCAAAAGGATTACTTCTTTGATACTAGCAGATAATTTTGTAGTGAGTGCTGAGAGGGAACAGAAGAATGAGAAACAGGTTTTTAGAATCACATTAAAAAATGTCTAGAGCAAATGATTTGAGGTGGCTAAATTTCTTTGCTGCATATATTAAGGTTATAGAAACAGATTTATTTCTGTACCTTGTGGAGTGCCACTCTGACTCCCCTAGGAATAATGGATTTACTTCCCTTTTGTGTAGAGGTTATAAAATGAGTGATAAATAATTTTGAGTTCTTGTCATTGCTAATTATTTTTGACATACAGAGTAGATTTGGGAAAACATCAACAAAAATATGGCAGCCATCATAATAAGATGTAGTAAATAAATTCCTAAAGCAAAATTGCTTTCAGTGTTCAGAAATTTTATACCTCATGTGGTAAACTTTAATGAGTTTTAGAAAACTTACATAAAAATCATGTATCTTTTAATGGTTTTTCTTTTCTGTTTTGCAATTAAACAGATGAATGTTTTTATTGAGAGTTTTCTTTGTAGTCTTTTAAAAATGATATCTTGCTGGTAGTAAATTCCCCTACTTAAAACTTTAAAATAGCCTTTTTTAATAGGAAGGGTATTGGTCTAGAGGTCAAGGGTTCTGACCCATTTCAAAACCTTTGACCTTCATTTACAACTCTTGTGGTTTACTTGCCTGACGAATAAGGATAATGCAAAATTAATGTTTCTTTGCATCGATTTATTCATTTTAGCACCTATATTGCCAAATTTATTTAGACTGTGCTGATGGACATTTCATGAATACAAATTAAAGAATCATAGAAGGTGTGAAAAATCAATACTATGCATTGTCAATAAAATGCAATAAGAACAATTACTTCTAGAGATTACATCTAATGGATTTTTATAATGAACTTGTGAGGACTAGTTATGTTTCTAGTGAGCTTATTATTCTTAGATTTAGCAAGAATCATGTTTTTATAATTTAATCATCTCCTTTAGAAAACTCCATTCCTTTAAAAAGCTTAATGTAGAAAATTTTTCATTAATTAATCTGATTTGAAATAATTGCTTGTTTATTTCTTGGATCTAAATTACCATATGCCATTCTTAAACCAATACAAAATTACCCTTACTTTTAAGAAGCATTTGCTTACCATTTTGGATGTTTCTTCACAGAGTATGAAATTGTTTATACTGATACAATCGTTTCATAGGTGAATTTTGATAACAAAGTTCCACTTTTTAGTTTAGAAGAATTGAATATATTCTTGATACATCAAAGTGGTTTCAGATAGTGTATTACATAGCTGAATGTTAGAAGCTAAAAAGATGAAGAATGACATGTTTTAATGCACCTATTTATCACGTATGTCAAAGTGCTGTTTAATACTAATCCAATCAAATAGGATATGAAGATCACTTAGTAGAGTAAGTTGCAAAAGTCAGATATTCTCAAGATTTTTGTGTGAATAAAATCAAATACATTATTGGTTATTTGAAGTCCTTACCATTTTTTATGAGTTCTTCAAAAGTTCCATGGCATCTCTGTAAGATGTAGCACAGTGTGAAAAATGATGTGAAAAATGAAGCCAGAATTAGCTCCAGATGTATACAGATTGTTCCGGGGTGATAATTACATTTTTCACTTTGAATTTTCCTAATTCAAAGAGGTCAGATTGGCAATCACAAAAGTGATTTATTTTGTTAAGAAGTGAACTGTCTTTTTCTACATGAAAGCTTAAGAGATATGAAATTGAATTTGAAGTCGACATTTTGCAGATACTGGGTGGGGATGACCTGAGTTTGATTGATAATTTTTTTTAGTCTGAGATAGGGTGGGAAGTGAAAAGCTAGCATATTGCTAAAATTTTAATTAATTTTTTAAGGGGAGATGGAGAGGATTAAATGCCAAAGATCGAAAGATCAGGTCAAAAACTCCTTTTTAATCACATAAATAATGGGATATGCTTATGAACTTAACATCTGCAAATTTGATTTAAAACTTTACAAATTAGTTGGTGTTAATTTCATGACAGTCAGCCATGTTCTGATTATTTTCTTTGAATCCATTCAGAACTTACTTTCTTTTTCATTCTTTTTAACAAGGTGTTTAAATTAGCCACATTTTATTACAAAAGAAAGATTAGGGCCTAAATTTAAGAAATGTGGAAATGATCACATTTGGTTTGCTGTCATTAAAACTAAACAGATCACTATATATTTTCTTGAAGCTTCAACTAAGATTGTATTTTTCAGTATTCACTTATTCATTATTAGGTTGATTAGACACCATTTCATATTTTATCTCATTTACATTTTAACATTGTTAAGGTAAAAATCCTGTTATTTAGAGTAGAAAAGCTTTCTTTACATACTCAGCATTACATTTTTGAGTAAAGTTAAATACTGAAGATTTATTAAATTAGGTTTATTCATATATTGAATCCCATGTAAAATAAATCAAGAGCTTCTTAAACTTCAAAGCTTGATTTAATTTTTTTTTACTTCTTTAAAATAAGATTGTATACATTCTTCAGGAAACTGTGTACTCTCTGATGTGTAGAAAAAAATTGAACAAACTCTCATTTATACTTCAGATTTAGTTTTTCACAAGCATGTAACTTATTTGTGTCTAGTATTTGTTGTATATGTGTATAAACCCTGTAGAAATCTATATGAATTTAAAGGAAATGCTAAATATTTCAAGTAATATTATTCTAGCATTGTGTAAAGTGTTTGTATCATGCTCATTTGACATTAATATCATTTTTGAAAGAATTGACATTGCATTCAAGGCCACTTTATAAAAGCGTTGCTTTGCTCATCCTAATTCAGTCTGACATACATTCCAATAACACTACCTCCCTTCTTGGGTTTAAAGCTAAATTTATGACTGTGCATTGTGAAGTGCATCATTTAAAAATGGTTTCAACCCAAAACATCTAATAAATAAATAATGTGTATGGCTACTCAGTAGTAGACTTTCTAGACTAGAAATCATTCCATCGGATACTCAACAGTCCACTATCGGAGAGGGCTGTCAGATAAATCTTATGGTAGCTGCATTCATGTCCTGTAAATCACATATTATTGTCTGAGCCTTCTGCCAGGTCATCTATTCTTTCCCCATTTATCAGAAATGCATAGAGTATATAGAAAAACTAGAAGCACCATGTAGTCTGGCCTAGCATCCTGTCCGAGTAATTAATTAGCAGCAAAACTTAATTTAAAATACTGTTAGTCTGATTTTTCTTTAAAAAATTTTTTATCAAAATATGTAGATTGTTCCTATTTTGGAATTTTTTTTTTTTTTTTTACATGAAGGTTATGAGATAAGGTTTGGTCATTTTAGATTCAGGTGTGTCTTTCTATACCCCTGAATTATTAATTTAAAAATTAGAATAAGAACCAGATGCGGGACGCCTGGGTGGCTCAGTCGGTTAAGCGGCTGCCTTCGGCCCAGGTCATGATCCCAGGGTTCTGGGATCGAGTCCCACATCGGGCTCCTTGCTCAGCAGGGAGCCTGCTTCTCCCTCTCTCTCCCTCTGCTTGTGCTCTCTCTGTCAAATAAATAAAATCTTAA